>NC_141149.1:17712713-17874380 GCF_053477565.2 Lygodium microphyllum | reverse complement strand
CATGGAAGTTCCATGTGACGAATTTTCTTATTTGGAAAAGGCCTTTGTGAGTTTGTTTCAAGTAAAGAAAATGAACTAGAGCTAAGTGACCATGAGACTATAGAAGAATTAAAGGTACAGAAAGAATAAAATGCAACAGACAAAAAGAATATGGATTGGTTGTCTTCAGTCGTATTGATAACACTATGTTGAGGCATTTTCAGAATGCAAAAAATTAACATGCAACTGACAAGTGTCAATAATATATTTTTAATAAATAAAAAGGCACAGAAGATTCAACTTAAGCAAGATTTAAATACTTTGAAAAGAGAAAAGATGTCTATAAATAAGAATGTTTTGAAGTTGAGGAGCATTATAGATGCCTTAGCTACTATTGATTCAATGTCTAATGATGATTTGGATTTGTCTACTTTGGATGGCCTTAATAATGAGAAGACCTAGAAATCAATGTGACTACTACTATGTATATATGGAAGCCATTTTAAAACTTTGAGGAGTTGATCTCTCTCATGATTACTAAAGAGATCGATATACAATGTGAATCATTAAAAACAATTGGTGAATAGGTCCAAGCATTTTACTTAAGTTTAGGAAGGAGATACGATAGATCCTCTTCAAGAGGCCATGGTATGGGTCAAGGTAGTGGTAACCAATGTAATAGGATAGAAGACCATGGTATTTCTAGAGATAGGGGAAGCTCTAAAAGAAAGAGGTGGATGGAAGAATAGAGGTTCTAGTAATTCATATATTATTTACTATGGGGGAACAAGTCATATTGCAACCCATTGTTATGATAACTTGAAAAATGACATCCATAGTATCAAATTACAGCAACGAAATTATGCATCAACTTCAATACAAAATATTGATAAAATTGAGTGCTCGTTTTTCATGCAACATATAATGAACATTATTACAAGAAAGGGGGCATGTGATGATGTATGGCATATTGATTTATGTGCATCTAATCATAGGAGTAGCCATGCTAAATGCTTTGGAGAGATGCAAGATTTATAAAGTCTAGGTTATTTAGAGAGGAATGATTATTCCTATCATGTGATATCATACATTTGAAATTTTTGTTTTGTCCTTGTATGATGGTAATACAAAGTGTTTGTTAAATATTTTATATATACCATCTATCACAAAGAATTTGATATCTATTAGTCAATTGGTAGAGTAAGGACTACATATTAGACTTGGGTAAGTTACTCATGAATATGTATGCATCACGTGGGTTCAAAATAAGGTATTTTTAAAATACCATTTTTTACATACAAAAGGGTGTAATATAAAGGGATTATATACAGATTGAATAGAAAAGGGTTATGTTTTATTTTTTTTTAAATCACAAATAAGGATATTTATAAATAGGCCTTGAATGCATGTGATGTAGAGAATATATATATAATAGCTTTTCTGAGATGTTAGATTTAATATGAATGACTGTTTTACTAAATACTTTAATAATAATTTTATATTTTTTGTAAAATAAAGCAAAATTTGCCACATGTTTTTGAATGCTGGATCCTTGCTATAAATACTACTATTACACTAAATGCAAAGGTTACATATGTTGAAATATGGTACAAATGTATTAGACATACAAGTCTACAAAAGCTAAAATTAATGCAATCCAAAGGGTTGATTACAAGTTTGTTAGATGCATATAAGATAGCATCCACTATGTGCCTTGGTAATGTGGTATGAAATTATTCACTAGCGTATTAGGTGACCAATATGGGATACTATGGGAGCTTTCGGTCGAGCGTCAAGACCCACGGACCACATATTACTCAAGCGTTTCAAGCTAAATGCTAATGGCTACCTCTCGCATAGCATATGTGCTCTTAAGCCTACGAGTGTAGTGAGCTTACCTCAATGCCCGATCAAATAACCTCCTCTCTCAAGCACACCCATAGCTCCACAATCTAAGATGCAAGCTCAATCCTCCACCTTCAAGATCCATGCTCTATAGCCACACGAGCGAGATAAGAGAAGAAAAGAAAAGAAAAGAAGAGAGCAGAAGATGGAGAGCTTCTCCACCATGGTCCCTCACCCTCACACACTCACTCTCTCACACTCTCATACTCCCTCTCTCAAGAACAAGTACAAGCAAGAAAGAAGAAGAAGAAGAAGATGATGATGATGATGATGATGATGAGAACCACTTTTGCAACACACCAAGAATGAGCTTCTCTATTCACTTTTTGGCTTTTATACATGCTCTCATCCCTTTGGATACCCATTCCCTTAATTACATGACCAGCCCTCTTGCCAAGGTCCTCTTTTCCTATTCCCTTCTATTTACATTATGCCTTTACCTATGCCTATTTACTCTTACAACTTGCACATGAGGGAGCCTGGTGCTCTTTTAAAAAAATTTGGGGATGCCTTTGCATTTTAAAATGTGTCTTTGCCTTTGCCTTGACTTTTAAGGTTGCTCTTGCTCTTTTGGCCTTTTCTCCTCTTATCCTTCTGTCGAGTCACTTTTTTCACTTTGCTCCACATTTTTGAATTTTCTCAAATTTTATTTGCTTTTTTTTTCTCTATCTTGCACTGGGGTTAACATTACCCCCTCCTAGTCGAGTGCCAGTCCCATGGCACTTTCAAACTTTGTCTCGATGAGGGCTATGATGATTGATGGGTGGTCACGTGAGTCGATGATGGGGCTTTCGTGGGGATTGGATATGGAAGAGAAGCATGTTGAAATGGTTGAGGTTGTGGAGATTGAGGGTATATTGAATGGGTGACGAGGGTCTCCGAATCAGTGGTTAGGCATGAGTTGTCAGCTTTAGCTAAAAGAGGAAAGAGAGTGCACTACCTAGGGATATGTCTACCTCACCATGCAATGCACTTCGTCCATGCGAGTGGAACTAGGAGCTGGGTCAAAGTGTGAGGTGTTGTCCCACACTTGAGCACCACGTTCGTGCATAGGAAAAGTGCGGTGGGTGTAGCTTAGGGAGACAAGTCTAACCATAGGCGAGTGTGACCTCCCTAGGTGTGTCCTACCCTTGATGTGCCCTAAGCGTGAAGTGGAGGCAAAAGGGCTAGGGGATTAGGGATGGAGCCAGCCAACCAAGGCCATCAGACATGCCTAGCTTGAGGACCCTAAGTGTAATGATTGTGGTGCTCATCAAGTGAGGTGTGTTTTTCCACTCCCTACTTGATTTTATTTTCTTTTCTTGCTCCTGTCGTTTCTTTTCTCTCTTTTCCTTGTCTTTTTCTCTTTCATACTTCATTTTTCTTCTCTTTTTTGAGAGGAGGAAGCTGGGGGACTTAAGGGACTTACTAAGGAAGTTTCTGCTCGGCATATAGTCCTTTAGATTCATATATAGGGATTGTTGACAAAAATGGATGACTGCATCTAGTGAATCAGCTATTTAACACCCACCTAAGAAAGATCACTTTGTAATCAATCAAAGGCAAGAGTGAGGTTAACATTGCACTTGGTTCAAAGAGAGTGAGAGACGGGGGAGAATGTAACTCGATCCCCTATCCATAAGGTAAAATCTCAGCTCCGACCCCCTAAAACAATGTTAAACCTAGTAACTAATCCTACTGCCGGTATTGGGAGGATCACGATTTAATAAGCTCTATCTAGTGTTGGAAAGTTACCCGACTCATTGGGTCCACCCAACCATAGGCATCCAATCGTCAGGATCGAAGCCTCCCACTTTTCTCAATGGGGTTTGTTCAATTTTCTAATTAGCAAAGCATACTCCCATGCTGTTTGGAACATATAAAATCAACTTTCTTTTATTACTTCGTTAAACTGGGTTTGTTAAACTTGATCTTTAGCACATAACAAACAATTTAGAAATCAGATACTTTATTTCACCGTCACTCCATAGAGCTGACACAGAACTGTCCTTCCATAGAAAGACACTGTTCAGCCTAGGATAGGACCTTCCAATCCCTCGGGATTGGGCTGTATGTGATTGCACTCCATCCGTGGTCAACATGAAATTTACTGGCTTAGAGCCCCTCTAAGCTTCCGTGAGCCTTTGGAGCCCTCCTGCATAATAGGAGTACTTAACCACTCAGCCCTTTGCCCTCTCAGGTGCTGGAGTGATCAAAAACCAAAAACACCTACCTCCCTCGGGAGCATAGGACCCCACCAACAAGTGATTTTTTCCACACTCCGCAGAGTGTAAGGGAGCATTGGGTTGGGGACCCCAATGTCCCAAACCACCACAATCCACAATTCGTCCGGCTGTGCAAGCCCGAAATCATAAGAGCCATAACTCATCATTCACAAATCCAAAAGCAATCATAACCATAAGACATTTTAACACAGTTGTCAACGCGATGCATAGAATCTATCCCCTTCATTAATTTCCATGTTCCTTCCTAAAAAACATTTGATAATACTAACATGATTTTACAAGTATAAGTAAGTTCTAACTAATCGTGATCATTTTCTTATGTACTAACCTGATTATCTATGTTTGGCTATCCATCGTGATTATGGTTTATAGGAGCAACCTTGATTTGTTATGGGAGTTTGAATGGGTTCGGGGTTAACTTTTGCTTATGCTTCAGCATCGTGTTGATTCCCCTCAGCTCCACCTGTCAGCTCTGCTGAACTCTCAATCCCACCAAACCTCAGTCACCTACTACTGGTCTTAGACCCTCTTACCAGTGGAGATCCATTCTAACCTTAGCCACCCGTAGACTTACTTGAGAATACATGCGGTGACTTGGTTGCTTGCCTTAGACACTTGGATGCCACGTTTACCATGCTTTCTAAAAGTTACAATGGGCTAGACTTAGGTATTTGGACGAGCCTTTAGCAATGAAAGTATGCGCTACCTTGCTCATGGGAGGAATCTAGATTCATATTTGTCAAAGCTTCCCAAGCAACTGAGGAACTCATTGCCACCGAGCTTTCCATTGAACAAGCACACAAACAACGCCTTATCACATCTTATGACATGAGCAAATTCCTTGCCACGGACCAAAAAATTGAGGAGTTGAAGCAGCTCGCTAACAATGACTCCTCTTTCTTATGCAAATGGTATGCTCTTCGACTTCAATGGGAACTAGAAGGATGGCAAGTCATGACAAATGTTGAATAGAGACGCGGGATCAAAACCTTAGAGTATGACCCCCGACATATATAGCTCCAACTTTCTATAGGGTATTGACCACTGTTCATAATCGACCCCTTGAAGACCACATCAGAGGGCATCCCTATTTAGATCGAATCCTCACATAAGAGGAGCTCCATATTGCTAGCAGAGTTGACTTCAAGGATTTCCTGCTCAATGTCCTCACTTACATCACACAAATATGCATCAGACCACATTGTGACATGGACCACTATGCTCAAATGGAATACAACCCCAATTTTTATCATTGTCTCATGCAAAAGTAAACATAGTAACCATGTACAAAATGCCCTTAACCCCTTAACCCATAATCCTAGGAAGGATTCTTCTTATTTTCGCAGGGGGAGCGGTTAAGGTGGAAATAAGAATAAAACTCAAAAGCAAAGGAAAACAAATCAAAACCAAATCATGGTTAAGAAAAAGGGCCATATATTTGGAATGTATGGACTACTTGAGGGAGAAGTTTGATTATATAATTAAGTGTTTCAATTCTGCAAGAATGTGATCTTTTTCCTGTGAAAATAATCGTTTTGAAAAGCACTAATGGTGAACATGGCTTCATGACAGGCACCCAACATGGCAGGCCAAGAGAAAGCCAACAAGTTGCCGTTTTCAAAAGAAGAGCATGCAAAATATGGCCTTTCCATGGAAACAAGGGCCTTTAACCACTTCAAGTTCAAGCATGTCTTGAACTTGGAGGATGTTGCCATGGAGGAACAAGTAGTGAAGTAGATTGTCAAACAATGCCATTTGCAAAAGTACATAGAGGCAGTTAGTCAAGCCGTCAACTACAAGGAGTGCATGGAATTCCTCTGGACCTTTGGTAGGCACTGTGGCACTGTGACAGTGCAGAAAAGAGAAGAAACCCGCAAAGTCCAAATTGAGTTAACCCTAGAGTTGGTGGAGAGAGCATTGGTCCTAGCCAATAAGGTGGAAAGGCGACCAAAGAGAGATGTGTTGAGATGGCAAGCTCAACACATGTGGACATGGATGATGGACCGCCTGGTTAGATGGGTCCACATGCCTACACTTAGCACGTCGGTGGTCATTATGACTCTCACATGGCCACTGACTCATTACTTATTATATTCAGGTTGTTACACCTATTTACAGCTGGCATAGTTATAGCGCCAGTCGACTAGTGTAGTCGGTTATGCATTGTTTGACTTAGTAGGCCACTTTCCTTTTGTGTTGTATCTTATCTATACTTTGTGTACATTGTAAAGAGTGTGGAAGAAGAAGAAGAAATCAGCAAGAAAACGTTTTGGCCTCCATCTCTCTTCTTGTCTCTTGAGTGAGCTTCTCCTTGTGCATTCTGTGTGTGTTCGGCGCAGCATCTTGAGCAACCCCCTCCACCACGCGATTCTTGACATGGTATCAGAGCCGCGCCATTGAGAGAGGCTGATTTCAAAGGTTGAAGTGAAGGAGAAGAAGCAAGGTTCGAGCAAGCAAGCTACGGGTAAGAATCTCTCCCATTCTTCCACTCCTTCTCTTGGATAGTACCTGTGGAGGCACCGGAAGCAGGGCAGAGCAAAAATCTCAGATTGCAGTGAGATTTGGTGTGCGCGAAGAGCGCTGTATATTCTGTAGATAAGCCCTTTTGGGCTTGCCTGCAGGGATTTTGGGCATTTGAGGCCGTTTCAGGGCCCGTTTTAGAGCCGCAAGGTTGCGGACAGCAGTTTCGAGGTACACTGTGACTTCGACTGTATTGACCGAACGTGGGTGCGCAGGTTACAGATTTCAGATCTGTAAGTTCAAAGGTGTTTACCAGTGAGTAAACACAAGGTTTATTTGCAAAAAGGTTGCAGATTGCATGTATTGTTGAGCAGACAGTTAAAAAGGCTGTCTGGTGTATTGCTGTGCACTACAGGTCCAGGGTTGCAGAAGATTTACTTGCTGTTGGTATTAATTTTGTGATAATGGCAGAGAACAGTGGAAGCCCTATCATTGAGAAGCTCGACAAGAACAACTACCCTTCATGGAAGTTCCGTGTCACGAACTTCCTTATTGGAAAAGGCCTCTACGAGTTTGTTTCAGGTGAAGAAAAGGAACCGGAGATGAGTGATCCTCCAACTGCAGAAGAGACAAAGGCACGGAAGGAATGGAATGCAAAGGATAAAAATGTCATGTATTGGTTGTCTGCAGTAATTGACAATAATATGCTGGGACACATTAGAAATGCAGAGAATTCATATGCAGCTTGGACCATACTTGAAAGTATATTTTCTGTAAATACAAAGGCACGAAAGATTCAACTCAAGCAAGAGTTGAATACATTGAAGAAAGGGAAGATGTCTATCAATGAGTATGCACTGAAGGTAAGAAGCATTGCAGATGCATTGGCAGCGATTGATGCAATGCCCGATGATGATGATTTGGTGTCATCTACCTTGGGTGGACTTAACAATGAAAAGGCTTGGAAGTCTTTTGTAACTTCTGTATATGTCACAAAAGCCATTTCCAGATTTCGATGAGTTGGTCTCCCTTATGATCACTGAAGAGATCAACATGCAGAGTGAGACACCTGAAAGAAGTGGTGAACAAGTCCAAGCTTTCTACTCCAGTTCAGGAAGGGGACGTGGCAGGTTCTCTTCAAGAGGCCATGGTACATGACGTGGTAGTGACAACCAGCAAAACAGATTGAATTAGCAATTTGGCGATATGCAGGTTTCAGGAGGTCGTGGTAACTTTAGAGGCAGGGGGAGCTTTAGAGGAAGAGGTGGATGGCAGAACAGAGGTTCTAACAACTCTGGTATTGTGTGCCACTACTGTGGCAAAACAGGTCATATTGCAGCCCAATGTTATGCTAAGAGAGATGATATCCGCAGTGGTAAGTTGCAGGAAGGAAACTATGCATCGTCTTCACGACAGAATGAAGATAAAAATGAACGTTTGTTCGTTATGCAGCATATGCTGAATGCTGTTACAGGAAAGGGAACACATGAAGATGTTTGGTATGTTGATTCAGGTGCATCCAATCATATGACCAGCCATGCAGAATGGTTTGGGGAGATGCAGGATTTGCAAAATGCAGGTTATGTGCAGACGGGTGATGACTCATGCCACCCAATTTCACACATTGGAAAAGTTCCCTTGTCCTTGCATGATGGTAAGACAAAGAGTCTTTCAGATGTATTGCATGTGCCATCTATTACAAAGCACTTGGTGTCAGTCGGGTCAAATGGTAGAGCAAGGGCTGCAAGTCAGATTTAATGCAAAGGGCTACTTTGTAGAAGACTTCAATGACAAGTGCAAGTTGGTAGCAAAGGGAAGTAGAGTTGGACGTATGTTCACTCTAGATGCTGGAATTCCTACTATGAATGCTGCTATGTATGCCAAAGGAAAAGGTGTTGTTGCAGACATTGAAATTTGGCACAAACGCATTGGACATGCAAATGTACAAAGGCTGAAATTAATGCAGTCCAAAGGGTTGGTTACAGGTTTGCCTACTTTTAAAGTTGCAGAATTTCAGAAGGTATGTGAAGCATGTCAGTTTGGTAAGCAGGCAAGACAACCCTTTTCACTTGACAAAGATGTAAGCAGAAATATCCTTGATGTTGTGCATACAAACATTTGGGGGCCTACACAAAATGTATCTCTTGGAGGCAGTTCATACTTTGTCACATTCATTGATGATTGTTCTAGAAAGCTGTGGGTATATTTTATGAAGGAAAAGAGTGAAGCTTTTGAGCACTTTAGAACTTTCAAGGCTGCAGTTGAAAGAGAAACAGGCTTGAAAGTAAAGTGCCTGAGGTCAGATGGAGGGGGAGAGTACCTCTCAAATGAGTTCAGTGATTTTCTGAGGTCTCATGGGATAAAGAGACAGTTCACATGCAGGTATACCCCACAGCAAAATGGGGTTGCAGAAAGAAAAAACAGACATATTGCAGAAGTTGCACGCGCCCTGATGGCTGAAAAGAATATGCCTAAGCATTTTTGGTCTGAGGCTGTTCATACTGCTGTTTATATTATGAACAGAACTCCCACAGCTGCAGTTCATGGTATGACCCCCGAAGAATGTTTTACAGGTAAGAAGCCTGATGTTTCACACTTGAAAGTATTTGGCTGCATTGCGTATGTTCATGTGCCAGATGAGTTGCGGAAGAAATTGGATCCAAAGGCTGAAAAGTGTATCTTTATTGGATACTCTTTAGAGCAAAAAGGGTATCGCTGTTACAACCCTGTCACATGTAAGTTCAGAGTGAGCAGGGATGTCATCTTTGATGAAATGAGCAGTTGGTATGCATCTAGTGGTGATGCATTGGATGTTGATGATGATCATGACACTCATGTGTAGGCTGAAAGGCAAGAATCACGGACTCTTAGTGGACCAAAGACATCATCTGGTAGTCCTTGGTCTGGGAGACTAAGGAGTACCTCTACATCTTCAAGTGCATCTAGTAGCACTACAGGTAAAGACAAAGGAAAGAATAAAGTGTCAGAAGGCATTGATGCAGTTCTTGATGGAGACTCCAGTGGCTCAGAGAGCTTGGATGATGAGCTTGGCATTCCTTCAGTGAGGACTCCAGGTGTGCAGAGAGCACGTGTTAATGCAAAGACTCCATTGAGTGATCCAATGGTACGCAGGTCTAGCAGGGTGAGATACCCTGTTAAAAGATTTGGTTTTGAGGGTTATGCAGCTCACCATTATGCTTATATGGTGAAACTAGTTGAGGATGTTGAGCCCACATGTTTTGAGGAGGCTGTTGGTCATGCTCATTGGGATGCAGCAATGGATGAGGAGATGGCTGCATTAGAGGCCAATAAGACTTGGGATCTAGTATCATTGCCAAAGGGAAAGAAAGCTATTGGATGTAAGTGGGTTTATAAGATTAAGCACAATGCAGATGGTTCTATTAGCAGGTACAAAGCTAGGCTGGTTGCAAAAGGCTATGCCCAAACATATGGCATAGATTATGATGAAACCTTCAGTCCAGTTGCTAGGATGGCAACTGTCAGATGTGTGATTGCTTTGGCAGCAGCCAAAGGTTGGAGGTTGCAGCAAATGGATGTAAAGAATGCCTTCTTGCATGGTGATTTGCAGGAAGAAGTGTATATGGATCAGCCAGCAGGTTATGAAGATTTAGAGCATCCCACGTATGTGTGCAGGTTGAAGAAGGCACTCTATGGGCTCAAGCAAGCACCAAGAGCATGGTCTGACAAGATCAGAGAGTATCTTGTCAATATTGGCTTTTATGTTTCTGATACTGATCACTCACTTTATGTGAGAAAGGGAGATGCAGGTTTGGTCATCATAGTCATCTATGTGGATGACTTGATTGTTACAGGTGATAGTGATAGTGGGATTGCTGAAGTCAAGGGCTATTTGAAGATGAAGTTTGAGATGAAGGATTTAGGTGAGCTAAGGTACTTTCTTGGCATTGAGGTGATCAAATGTGATGATGGTATATGGCTGTTCCAAAGACAGTATGGCTTGGATATGTTATCCAAGTATGGTATGACTGCATGCAAACCACTTTCAGTCCCGTTGGAGCAGAATGTAAAGCTGAGTGCTGATGTTGGGGATGAGATAGAAGACCCTACTATGTTCAGGAGGATAGTGGGGAGTTTGATCTACATGACCATTACAAGGCCAGACTTGAGCTATGATGTTGGTCTTGTGAGTCAGTTTATGCAAGTACCTAGAAAGCCACATTTGGATGCAGTCAGACGCATATTGAGATATGTGAAGTCCACATTACATTATGGACTTTTCTATGAGGCAGGTACAGATGTACAGGTGTTTGGATACACAGATGCAGATTGGGCTGGTAGTATGTCTGATAGAAGATCTACCAGCGGATACATGTTCTCTCTTGGTAGTGTAGCAGTTGCTTGGAGCAGCAAAAAGCAATCTACAGTTGCTTTGTCAAGTACAGAGGCTGAGTATAGAGGTGCTGCTGTTGCAGCATGTGAGGTAGTATGGCTGCAAAAGTTATTGGCTGATTTGGATGTGCAGGTGGAAGGTCCAGTTGTCATTTATTGTGACAACATGAGCAGTATACAGTTGGCTAGGAACCCTGTGTTCCATGCCAGGACAAAACATATTGAGGTACACTACCACTTTGTAAGAGAGAAGGTACTAGCAAGTGAGATTGACTTGGTGTATGTCAGCACACAGGATCAGATAGCTGATATCTTCACGAAGGCATTGGGTACAGAGAAGCTTCAAAAGTTTCGAAGCTTACTTGGAGTTGCAGAGATGCAGTTGAGCTTGAGGGGGAGTGTTGAGATGGCAAGCTCAACACATGTGGACATGGATGATGGACCGCCTGGTTAGATGGGTCCACACGCCTACACTTAGCACGTCGGTGGTCATTATGACTCTCACATGGCCACTGACTCATTACTTATTATATTCAGGTTGTTACACCTATTTACAGCTGGCATAGTTATAGCGCCAGTCGACTAGTGTAGTCGGTTGTTTGACTTAGTAGGCCACTTTCCTTTTATGTTGTATCTTATCTATACTTTGTGTACATTGTAAAGAGTGTGGAAGAAGAAGAAGAAATCAGTAAGAAAACGTTTTGGCCTCCATCTCTCTTCTTGTCTCTTGAGTGAGCTTCTCCTTGTGCATTCTGTGTGTGTTCGGCGCAGCATCTTGAGCAACCCCCTCCACCACGCGATTCTTGACAAGATGTGTATGCCATGTTAGGAATGGACAAGGTGATGGTCCATAATGGCATCAACTTGGTAGACATCCCCAACCCCAAAATCAGCTCTAGGCCAAAATGCACATAATGTTCTCCAGTCATAGGTACAACTCAATAATGAGTCGAATCAACGTGCCTATGCTAAAGAGCATTGCAGCAAAATCCCTTGACAAAGTGAACCTAAATGGCTTTGTGTGGAAGACCATTGAGTCTTTAGCAAAAGCACTGACAACAGGAGGAAGACCTGCAAGAGAAGAGTCCCCTGCTACTAAGGCAAAAATAAAAGCATCATCCTCAAATGCCTCTACCATTGGATCCGGTGGGGTTTTGAAAGCTATAATAAGGGAAGCATTGGGGGAAGGACATGATGAAGGAGAAGGAGTCAGAGAAACACTAGAGAGGTCACCTCTTCCCACCACAAAACAATAGCCACACTTTAGTGAAAGGATAGTGAGTGATGATGAGGAAGGAGAACAAGAAATGCAAAGTAGCCAATGAAAACACAAAAATCCAAAGAAGAAGGATTTGCAAGAGAATGCCAAGGAGGAAAGAAAGAAAAAAGAAAAAACAGACTTACAAAAAGCTAAAAGAGAGTCTAAGAAGGAAGAGCAAGAGAGGAAGAAGAAAGAAAAGGAGGAGTCGAAGAGGTTGAAAAAAGAATCAAGAAAATCTAAGGAGGAGAGAAAAAGGAAGGCAGCTAAAGAAGAGGAAGAGTTGAAAAGGAAGGAAGATAAAGACATCGCTCTGGCAACACATCTATCTATAGAGTAGCAATGCATACAAGCACCCATCTAGAGAAGAAGACCTAGGCTTAAGCACACAAGCACCAGAGATCACACCACCCGCAGTGAAAGAAGGCAAGGGCAAGGCCCCAATTGATCCCATTCCTAATCTCCTAGTGCCTGCCAGCCCCACAATCATATCCACACCAAGCTCCATGGCCAAAGTGGATGCTAGCAACCTCATGGCCTGGGTATAGTACTTTGTTAATAAGGAAATGGCCCAAGGAACAGGAGAAGGTACCCCCATGACATGAACTAAAAGACTGGTAGTAGCTCCACAGGATCCCAAGAGGTAGAAGGGGGAAACCTCCACAACCTCCATTCCCACCACAGAGCTGCCACCTATAGACTATGATGAATATGTCAAGGAGCTTCTCTCACAACTAGAGAAGGCAAAGGAAGATAAGAAGATAGCAGTGACTGAACTAGAGGCAGAAAAGGAGGCCATGGCTGCATTCCAATTAGAGAAAACTCGTCAAGTAGCCATGTGCCAAAGGGAGATAAGTAAGCTGAAGGAGCAACTACAAGCCAAAGACAAAGCAGAAACTGATTGTAGGCAAGGCTAGATGAAGAGACTCAAGCCCTAGTGAGCCTGTGACACCATAATGAGGAGCTTGTAGGGCTCTATGAGGACGTGCAAGGGGAGATGGAAAAGGTCCATAAAGCCATAAAAGAGTTAGAGGTGGCAAGAGAGGAAAGGGCACATAGGTACTGAGAAGAGATAAAGAATTTGAAAAAAGAGGCAACCTTGGAGTAGGAGGGGTAATAGAGTCTGAAAAGAGAGATTGAAGATCAAGAGCAGAGGTTGATGATATTAGCTCAAAGGCAAGGAGAAATCTTGAGGAAATGAAGAAGACAGCAAAGGACTGGGAGAACCATAATGAGAGAAGAGTCAAAGCATTGGCACGCCATATCTGGCTCAAGTGGAAAAGGACAAAGTGCTAGCTGAGAGTAGGGTAAAGGCCATCCAAGTGAGTTTCAAAGCCCAACAACATGCCTTTCTAAACACACTATTGGATATCACTCAAATGGAGGAAGGGGAGGCCATTTACTCCATAAAGAAGAAGCTAGGGATTGCATGTAGGGCCCTGAGATCAGGCTTGCAAATGCCAGCACAACCTGTGGGTGTCAACCTTGGCCTTGAGGAGTAACAAAACTATCTACTACAACCATGCTTAACCCCACAAGAAGTCGATGCACTAGGGTTTGCTGAGGGGACACAACAGGAAGAGCAACAATGAGAAAAGGCTAGCACAAGCTTTGATGTGGGACCTCACAAAGAAGAACTTGTCCCACAGCCTCCTTCTCCATGCCCAAAAGAACAGCAACATGATAGTTGGTAGACACCTCTACTGAAAGAAAAGCGGAGCTTAAGAGGAAGAGACAACAAATGGTGAAGCAAGCAAAGCGAAGATTGAATGCCCAACTAGGTAATGGTGCCAACCATGCCTATCCCACCAAGCCAAGATGACTACCCAACAAGATTTAATGCTAAACTTGTGATATGGGAGCAAAAGGAGAACACTAGGGGAATCTTTGACTTTAATTTTTTATTCCCCGCCAACTTGTGTAGAGTATTGCCAATCAAGGTGGTGGAAGAGGTGTTTAATGTTGGAAGAAGGCTAGGAGACAAATGGACCTCAGAGAGAGAGCACAATCCCACCCTATGGGGAATTGAGGACATAGATTTTTGGCAGGATAAAGTTTTTGAAGTGCCTAGGGCTGTGAAGGGTTATGAGTGCCAACCTAAATGGAGGAGGTATATTTTTAATGTAAACATGGATGCCTAGATGGCATTTTGTAACACCCTCCCCTTCAAGAGGAATAACCCAATCTTCATGCCATACCCAAGAAGGGCAGGATTGGATTTTAACCCAAGCATCCACAGTCAGTCTTCGACTTTCCATGGATCTGCAATGCTAATGCTATTAAGCCCAAAGAGGCCCTCGTTTTCATGCTAGAGGACCTATATGATTTAATAATCCGCTTCATCGACAAATTATCTTCCTGTCTCGATCCCGCCTTCATCACATGACCTATAATTATCTTAGAATGCTTAAGATACTAGTTAGACAGGATCTCGCACCACAGCCATAACCAAGTGCCAGATAAAGTAAATGAGTTGGGGGCTGTTGTAAATGCCTGGGGGGACAACAAGCTGAAATCAGATCTGCTACTATTTACACAACCAAGAGGAGCTCAAGATCAAAGCCCCAAGTCATGTCTGAGTGCCCAAGCTCAATACCAACTGCCGAGGGGTCTCAATAGACCATAAACAAGTGCCATGTGGTTGAGGAGCTACTATAGATCTCTATCATGCTAGAAAAAATGGTTGTCAACATGGTGTGATTGCGCAAACGGTAGATATGGGGCTAGGGGGCTGCTACAAGGTTACAAGTGGTGGGGGGGGTTCCCCAAGGGACCAAAGAAGGCCATTAATCAAGCCAAATGTGGAGGGGAAGCTTCAAGCTTCATGAGAAAGCTCAACAATGGCTGCCCTCTTCAAAATCCTATTGTTTGTGGTTGAAGTGAAGGTCTCATACCTCGTGTCGGAAAGGTCGAGGGAAGAGCTCCAAACGATCAAGTTCTGACACCAATTGAAGGGGATGCAATGGCAGTGGAGAAGGAGAAGAGGGAGATGCAGGAGAGAAGAGCGCATACAATGTAGGTGCTGTCAAGAATTATATGACAACCTTATTGCACTTTCATATTATATATGAATAAAGAATGGGCAGTCTATGTACATGGGTAGGCCTAGTGGCCTTTTACCCCAACACTTGATTATGATCTGGTAATACCCTGATCTGAGATCAATCTTGGAGAAAATCTTCGCTCCTTATAGTCGATCAAGTAGTTCGTCGATCCTTGGAATCGAATACTTATTATTGATCGTTACCTGATTTTAAAGCCCTCGATATCAATGTAGAGACGAAGATTCCCATCCTTCTTTTTTTGAAATAACACCAGAGTTTCCCAAGGTGAGTTACTGGGTCTAATGTATCCCTGATCTAAGAGCTATTTGAGTTGTTCCTTTAGTTCTATGGCTTTTGGAATGGACATCCTATATTGTCTCTTTGCAACTGGTGCAACTCCTAGTACTAGTTTGATTTCGTGGTCGATTCTCTCTATGGTGGAAGTTTAGTTAATTCTTCAGGAAATATGTGAGCATATTCCCCAAGCCACAATGATTCATCTTCAGTTTCTTTATCCTGCTATCTTTAACTTGCCAATTATTGCTTGATTAGCTAGGATAATTCCAGCAGCACAACGAAATAATCTTCCATGGACTCGACCCATATTTCTACTACTACAACCTCGACATTTTTGCCTTGGCCATCAAACTCAGGTGGTTTGATTTGGTTAAGCAATAACTTCTTTTCTTGGATCTTAGCAGCATTAAGGATAGGAATGGCTTCCTGTGGTATCGTAATATTTTCTCTAGTTAGCACTACAAATGTTATCATACAATTTGCTTATATATTTTCAAAAAGAGAAATCATTTCAGAAGGATAGAAGTAGTTTATATTAAATTTTCAAAGATGGTTACATCATGATAGAGTTTTTGAATTAACTTAAGGAATCTTGAGATGACTGATTATTTGGGAGAGAAAATTTCCTTAATACAATCTAAGCATGGCATTTGGATACATCCATTGGGTAATAATCGGGCTTTGAAGAATGGACATCTAAAAATCAGTACTTTAAAGGGAGATTAGGAAGTTTATCTTTGACTTAGTTGCGGCATTTAGAGCAACCAACGACTATAATTTGGTTCACTAGGATGACCTTTGTCGCTTCCTCATAAATATATCGATTTGGTTTAACCTCACAGCCTCTAGTGAATAAAGTTGAATTCAGTCTGGCTTCATGGAATTAATAAACCTTCACGACCTTAAGGTTTTCCATCCATCTTATCCTCTTCAAATCGGTCTGAAGGAAGGCAAAACGGCTTGCATTGATATAACAATATCCATTACTTATCATCCAACATATTTCCTAGTATAGTGGAGAAGGATCATAGATGCGATCTAGAATTCGCATTACTTGCATTCTCCATCCATAATTCGTAGAATGCATTGCTGATGTAAACATTACTTGCAAGACTAGGAACTGCTTCCAATCTTCGTCTCTCTAGGTAGGATAAAAACACATATTAGCAAGGGAAGGGAAAAACAACTCATATCTCAGGCTACAATTACCAAGTTTTTGATTTCTTTTCACTCTGATACTAGTTATAATGTACCCGCCTTCATTACGTGACAAGTAATGTTTTAGTAGTCACCCAGAGTTTACCTTCCAGTCGTCGCCATTCGTACTCTAACTAGAATGATCAGATTTTGTCCAGATCTATAACCCTAGGCCTACCCTACAGGGGAGGCATCCTGCCATTACCCACAGAAGACCATGACTTGAAGGTTCCTAATTGACCTAACAACCACCTATCAACAACTATCTCACATCTCCCGAGGTGTCCTTCGAGAGGCTTCTTGTTTGGAAGGAGTGAATGCCATTACCCTTAGTTCATGGAGTACAACAAAATTTTCTAGTAGCAGACTAAGGATTTATGAAATCCCTCGTAGTGCTCTAGCAGAGCCGCCATACCTTTCCCCTAAGATAATTTACAGTTTTGATTTTCAGACTAAACCCTAGGTAAGTCAACGAATCAGCCCTTCCTAGAGTTTCTTCCAAATGTTTGTTTTTGGGGAAACCTCTCGGCTAACCAAGACCACCCTACCATAGGATTGGATTCATCGGGAATCCATCCACCCGCTTCCCTCTATGGAAGTTCTTAGTTATCTAATTAACTACCACATTACGTGAAACATATAAAAATAGCTTCATTAATTAAAAATAATCATTTTATGCACAGTTTTTCATTTGTGTAATTTACTCACAGACATACAATCAGAATAAAACAAATTCATTGATTATGTTCCATAATGTGTGTTCTCTTGCCCATATAGGAGAAAACTTACAATTTCACATGTTGTCTCATCCAGCACATTTGCACGTCACCAATATCAAATCTACCTATAGCTAGCCTTTTTAGGTGTCACAAGTAGAACTTGGGCCACACAGGGGACCAAGTAGTTCCTAAGGTGTGTAAAGGATTTACTAGCTAGAGCCCCCATGGAACCTTAACCACCTCCTAGGTTGGACCTAGGCCTCCTAGATGAGCCCTTAGCAATCAATTGATGTACGCACAATGAGAAAATGTTAAGTTTCAGTCAAAATAATAAGCCAACACAAATAAATCAGAAAATGCCTATTTTTCATGAATAATAAATAGGAAAAATAATTTAAAAAATAGAGAAAATTGGGATTTTCGTGCTAAAAAATATGGAAAAATAAGATTTATGTGTGTGAATGTTTGACGAGGTTAAAGCATGAGTTCAAGCCTTAGTTTGGCCTTGTCCTTTATGTTATAGTACGTGTTTATTGCTTTTTGCATTAAAAAATGACACAAAACCACCATTTGCACCTATGCAACGCAGCAACACCTAAACGGTGAGGGGGGGATGAAGTTTGCGCGACGATCTAATCACTGAAAAGATACAAATTCTGATTTTCCTCTTTGTGCATAGCATTTAGGAATTGTTCTATAATTAAATATAGGCGTCTAGTAGCATGGAAGTTCCGGTGGTGCTAGTCCCTAAAGCAGCACAACACGTAACACTTAGTTAAAATTCATGAAAGGGTTGTTTTTCGCACCTCACATGGCTAGTTTTTTAATCATAAAATGGTTGTGCACAATCGTCATACACCTTGCATCAAGCATGCCACATGGTATCTCCTGGAATGCATTGCAATTTATTGATAAACTTTGACCAACACCGAGAGGACAAGAAACCTAAGTCATAGGTTGGACGGGCGCTTCCGTTGGGGAAAGTTTTGTGAGGCAAATCAAAATCTCCTGGAACGCTGAATTATGAAAGAGTAGAGTTTGTTCGAATGTTATATGTGTTAGCGACACATCTTGGGGCCAATCCCTGAGGTGTAGGAGAGTCGCAGTGGAGCCGCAGCAATCAGTTAAGAGGTGCTTCCCTATGTGTGTATTACGAGGCATTATGCCTATATGTTATGGGATCTCCCTCTGAGGAGAAGGGAAGGTGAACATTGGACTACATATTGGATACAAACACAAAATCGTCATAAGCATTTAGTGCAAAGTGAGTTTTAGACGCTCCTGGCCGGCGAGGCCGTGTGGTGGGGTTGTCTATTGTATGCATGAGGCCCGGCTGGCTAGTGCCATAGCCAGTGCCGGTCCATTTTAGGTCCCACCAACATGCAATATATTTTGACATGTTGGACATGTGTCAACTCCTGCATAGAGTGGCAATTGAATGAGATGTTTTGGGGCTGTCTTGAGGTCTCAATACTCTTGTTTTAATAGAGAAAATAGTACTGGTTATAGCAGTGGGTTGGCTATATTTGGTACTGCTACTTGCATATAGTACAAACATTGATACTTGTATGGACATAATTTGTTCCTGGGATGTTTTGCTACTACCAGCAAGCAGGTTGTGAGTAAAACTGACTTGAATTGCATGAAACTATCTTGAATAGGAGGAAACATAACGGATCAGCTTGCCACCATTGGATCTTCAGTGTTTGAGGATGATATGATTGTAGTGACATTGAATGGACTTGGCAAAGAGTATAAAGCATTTGATACGTCTATTTCTATGAGAGTTGAATCTCCTGATTGGGATGAGCTGATTGCTTTGTTGTTGCATGACGAAGTTAAGCTTGGGCTGAATATAGGTTCTAGTACATCTCAAAGTAGAGACATTATTCTTTACTCTAGCATGCATGGTAGAGTCGGCAGAGGCCATGGCTCTTTTTGAGGTTGAGGAGACACTAGAAAAACTTATGGACACATCAACAGAATGCCTGGAATGGCACAAATGTTGAGATATCGAGCTCCACTCGTGATATGCCAGGGTGATCGTTGTGCATTTATGTCACCAACTTGTCAGTTTGCAGATGCGGTTGGTACACCGCCCATGAATAATAGCTACATGACAGCTATCCTTATCTACTCTAGTTCGTGGCTCAGTTAGTATGCCACCTTAGTTAGTTGAGTTTGGTTTGAGACCCATATATAGGATTCTTCTATTTCTTTGTACTTGACTTCTTTTTGGCTTACACAACTAAGAAGAGGAAAATTGTTTTCAGCCTCCACCTTTGTGTGTATTCCCCCATTGTGCAAGCAAGAAAGCTACAAGTGAGACTCCTTCCTTCTCTCCCACAATCTTGACATGGTATCAGAGCCTTGTTCGTGGTAAGGAGCTCAAGAAAGCAAGCCAAGCTCACGGTGTTCTGGTAAGAGGAGCAGTGTTGCTTTCATTTTCTGTTTTGGGAGCAGATCTCTGCAGGTAGCACAGCCGGAAATTGCAAGAGTGCATTGTCTCAGGTTGAGACGCCCTTCGCGGTGAAGCAAGAGGGCAGTATATGCTGCGGGTAAGGGCTTTAGCCCTTGGTGACCCTGTTTTTTTTATTTGAGGCCATTTCGGGGCCTGTTTTGGAGGCGGAAGTTTTCTGCACGCACTTAGGAAAAGGCCCAGTTTTATGCTGTGTGACCACTGTTCTACAGGTCGGTGAAAAGTTACTGTAGAAATTGTATCGTATGCTTGTGCACAGAGACATTGGGAGTTACAGAATCATCCTTGTTGCTTGTTGATGCAAAATCGTCACTAGGAAGTGACTGTGTGGTCAAATACCACTTTCATCAGTTTTGTAGATTTGCCCTTGTGAGGCTGAAGCTCTGTTCTTTGCAGTGACAGAATTTTTTAAAGTGTTCTGTAATGGCGTGTGATTCTCTTTCATAGATTGTCACTGAAAAGCTTGACAAGAACGAATTTCCTTATGGGAAAAGGATATTGAGAATTTATTGCAGGAAATGAAGAAGAACCAGTTCTTCCTGATGTTTCCAATCAACAGCAAATGCAGGCATTTAAAGCATGGCATGAGAGAGCCAGGAAAGTTATGTACTAGCTGTCTATCAGCATTTCAGACTCTATGATCATGCATATTCAAGATGCAAGTACGCCAAAGGAGGCATGGGATACTTTGTCAAAAATGTATAGCACAAATACGCAAGCCAGGAAAATGTAGCTCAAGCAAGAGTTGCATAATGTGCAAAGAGAAAATATGAGCATCAATGACTACCACATGAAGGTGAAGAAGATTGCAAATGCACTTGCTTCCATTGGGTCGCCAATGGAAGATGATGATTTAGTTTCTGTGACCTTGAATGGTCTAGGAAAGGATTATGCACAGTTCTGAACATCCATTTCCGTCCGTGAAAGATTTTCTGATTTTGAGAAGTTGATTGCTCTTCTAATTTCTGAGGAGCAGAGAAATGGTGGTGCATCTTCTTCAGGAGGAACTTCAAAAGAAGCTGTCTTCTACTCAAATGCTGGAAGAGGTAGAGGCAGAGGTAGAGGAGGCCGATTTGGAGGCCGTGGTAGAAATCAGAATATGCAGCAAACTCAAGAGAACTAGTCCTATGGAGGAGGACGTGGTAACTCTAGAGGCAGGGGGAGCCAAAGAGGTCGTGGTGGATGGCAAAGAGGCCAAAATGCAAACAGCAATGTTGAATGCTACTACTGTGGTAAAATGGGTCATATGGCTAAAGACTGCTATAAAACGTAAAATGACATCATGAATGGGAAATTGCAACAAGGGAATTATGCATCTTCTAGTAGACAGGGTGATGACAGAAATGAGCATTTGTTTATGGTGCAGCACATGAACAATTCTGTGACAAGTGCAGAAGAAAGCAACGATGTGTGGTATGTTGACTCAGGTGCATCAAACCACATGACAGGTCATGCAGAATGGATGGAGGATGCAAGGAAAATGGAAATACTAGGATTTGTGGAGACTGGTGATGATACTGCACATCCTATTGCGCAGATTGGAAAATTTCCTTTGTCTATGCAGGATGGGAAAAAGAAATACCTGTCCGATGTATTTCATGTCCCGAATATCACCAAGAATCTGGTTTCTGTTGGTCAAATGGTTGAGCAGGGCTTGCAGGTCAGATTTAATCCTCATGGATGCTTTGTTGAGGATATGAAAAATAAAGGTTGCTTGATAGCAAAAGGAAAGAAGAAGGGCAGAATGTTTACGTTGGATGCAGACATGTTTGAATTGAGTGCAGCAATGTTTGCACATGGGACCGGTGTAGTTGCAGATATTGATATCTGGCATAAACGCATTGGTCATGTTAATATACAACGACTTAAATCAATGCAGGCCCAAAATATTGTTGCAGGATTGCCTAAATTCAAGGTTGCAGAAATGCATAAGGTATGTGAAGCCTGCCAATTTGGAAAACAGGCAAGGAAACGATTTCCTGGACATGTTCAAGAGAGTGAGAAGCCATTGGAATTAATCCACTCTGATGTGTGGAGTACTAAAGCTGCATCTCTTGGAGGCTGTCATTATTTTGTCACTTTTATTGATGACTATAGCAGAAAAGTTTGGGTGTATTTTATGAAAAAGAAAAGTGAAGTTTTTGGGCATTTCAAAACTCTTAAAGCTATGATTGAAAAAGAAACAGGCCTGCAAATAAAATGCCTAAGGTCAGATGGAGGGGGAGAGTACCTCTCAAATGAGTTTGCAAGGTTCTTGCAGGAGCATGGCATAAAGCAGCAATATTCATGTAGTCATACCCCACAACAAAATGGAATTGCAGAAAGAAAAAACAGGCATATTGGAGAGGTATCTCGTGCCATGCTCAATGAAAAAGACCTACCAGATTTTTATTGGGCTGAGGCAGTTGCTACAGCAGTCTACATAATGAACAGGACTCCCATTGCAGCAATACATGGGATGACTCCAAAGGAGAGGTATACTGGTAGGAAACCAGATATTTCTCATTTGAAAATTTTTTGTTGCATTGCCTATGTTCATGTGCCAGATGAGTTGAGATCCAAGTTGGATCCAAAAGCTGAGAAGTGCATCTTTATTGGTTACTCTCTGCAGAGCAAAAAGGGTATAGATGCTATAACCCTTCTACTCGTAAGTTTACAGTGAGCAGAGATGTTGTTTTTGATGAGATGAGTAGCTGGTATAAACCAGTAAATGTGATTGATAATGTAGATGCACAAAATGGTAATGCTGCACAGAATTCACAGCAGCAGTCACAGGATATTAGTGGACCTGGAGCGTCCTCTAGCAGTGGTTCACATTCTTCGCCATGGACAGACAGATTGAGATAAGGAGAATCTTCTCAAAGCAATGCAGATAGTGGTATGTAGGTATCACGAAAAGGAAAAGAGAAGGTAGATCAGCCCATGTTTGATGTGAATGCAGGTCACTCTTATGTGGATGGTGAATCCAGTGGCTCAGAACAGAGCATTGATGATGAGTTGGGTATTCCTTCTATTGTTACACCTGGAGTAAGGAAGACCAGGGATGTTTTGAGAGCACCTGGGAGTGAACCTACTTTGCGTAGGTCTACCAGAGCTAGGTATCCTATGGATAGGCTGAAATATGATGGATTTACAGCCATTCACTATGCATATATGGTCAAAGTGATACAGGAACCAGAACCCACTTCTTTTGAGCAAGCCATGGGAAAAGAAAAATGGGAGAAAGCCATGGATGAAGAAATGGATGCCTTGGAAGCAAATGCTACATGGGAATTGGTACCTTTGCCTAAAGGTAAGAATGCAATTGGCTGTAAGTGGGTTTATAAGGTGAAGCACAATGCAGATGGTTCTGTGAACAGATACAAGGCAAGATTAGTAGTCAAGGGGTATGCACAAACATATGGCATTGATTATGAAGAAACATTCAGTCCAGTTGCAAGGATGGCAACTGTAAGAGCAGTCATTGCTATGGCTCCATCAAAGGAATGGTCTTTACATCAGATGGATGCAAAGAGCCTTCTTGCATGGTGATTTGCAAGAAGAGGTATATATGGAGCAGCCACCAGGTTATGTGCATGCTGTTCATCCTGAGTTTGTTTACAGGTTGAAGAAAGCATTGTATGGCTTGAAGCAAGCATCTAGAGCATGGTCTGACAAGATAGGACAGTATCTTGTCACTATTGGCTTTCAGATTTCCAAGGCAGATTTCTCACTTTATGTGAGAAAAACAAAGAAAGGTATTATGCTACTTGTCATTTATGTTGATGATTTGATTATGACAGGCGACAGTGATGAAGATATCCTTCATGTGAAAATGCTATTGAAGCAGAAATTTGAGATGAAGGATTTGGGAGAGCTGCGTTATTTCTTGGGCATTGAGGTGATTAGATCACCAAGTGGGATACAGCTCTTGCAGAGGCAGTATGGATTGGACATGCTGTCCAAATATGGGATGACAGGCTGTAAGCCTATTTCAGTTCCTTTTGAGCAGAATGTGAAGCTGAGCGTAGATGCAGGTGAGCTTCTGGAAGACCCTACTATGTACAGACGCATAGTAGGAAGTTTGATTTATATGACTATTACCAGGCCAAATTTGAGCTATGCTGTTGGATTGGTAAGTCAGTTTATGCAGGCTCCAAGGAAACCGCATTTGGATGCGGCTAGACGCATACTCAGGTATGTGAAGTCCACATTGCAGTATGGACTATTTTATGAGACTGGGGTTCAAATACAGTTGCATGGATACACTGATGCTGATTGGGCTGGTAGTATTTCTGATAGACAATCTACTAGTGGGTATGTGTTCTCTTTTGGGAGTGTTGCAGTCACTTGGAGCAACAAGAAATAGCCTACAGTTGCCTTGTCGAGCACAGAGGCTGAGTATAGGGGTGCAGCAATGGCTGCATGTGAGGTAGCTTGGTTGCATAAGCTACTTTATGATATGCATCAGCCTACAGATGGGCCAGTTGTCATTTATTGTGACAACATGAGTAGTATACACTTAGCAAATAACCCAGTCTATCATGCTAGAACAAAGCACATTGAGGTGCATTATCACTATGTGCGGGAGAGGGTTTTACTAGGTCTTATTGATTTAGTTTATGTCAGCACAGAGGATCAGGTAGCTGACATATTTACGAAGGCATTGGGTGCAGAGAAGCTGCGCAAGTTCAGAGACCTGCTTGGTGTGCAGGAATTGGGATTGAGCTCAAGGGGGAGTGTTGAGATATCGAGCTCCACTCGTGATATGCCAGGGTGACTGTTGTGCATTTATGTCACCGACTTGTCAGTTTGCAGATGCGGTTGGTACACCGCCCATGAATAATAGCTACATGACAGCTATCCTTATCTACTCTAATTCGTGGCTCAATTAGTATTCCATCTTAGTTAGTTGAGTTTGGTTTGAGACCCATATATAGGGTTCTTCTATTTCTTTGTACTTGACTTCTTTTTGGCTTACACAACTAAGAAGAGGAAAACTATTTTCAGCCTCCACCTTTGTGTGTATTCCCCCATTGTGCAAGCAAGAAAGCTACAAGTGAGACTACTTCCTTCTCTCCCACAATCTTGACAACAAATACATAGGGCGAGTGTGGATCTAGAGGCTTTAGAGGCCTATCAAATCCACACTCTGGCATAAATGGACTAAATCCACACTCTGCCATGAACCGAATCCACACTCTGGCATTACTCTGGCATATTTGATTGCCATAAAACAAATCTTAGTGGCTTTAGAGGTGGTGGATTTGGTTCATGGCAGTCAAATGATTAGTCAAACAGAGATAAGGACTATCATTACTTTGGCATATATGGACACATTGCAAAGGATTATTACAAGAAGCATGGAGATATAAAGGCAAAGGGCAAATGGTATGGGCACTATGCACCTTCTAGCAGTGCTCATGATGAGCAGGTTGACAGATTGTTTGAAATGCAGCATGTGTCTAAGAATGCATCTAGGTAGAATAGAGATGAGAGATGGTACATTGATTCAAGGGCTTCAAATCATATGACACCCCATGGAGAATGGTTTGATGAGATGGTTGCAGGTTCACATGGTTATGTGTGTACTGAGGATGACACCCAACATGACATTCAACATAGAGGAATTGTTCTGTTGTTGATGCCTGATGGCAAGAAAAAGAGCCTACATGATGTACTACATGTACCTACAATAACCAAGAATCTTTTGTTAGTTGGACATATGGCAGAATAGAATCTGCATGTGAGATTTAATAGAAATGGATGCTTTGCTGAAGAATATGGTAATGGCTGCAAATTGATTGCTAGAGGCCAAAGAGATGGCATAATGTTTACTGTTGATACATCAATTCCAGAATTGAAAGAAGCCATGCTTGCACATAATGATGGTGCTATACGGGATGCTGAGATGTGGCATAAGCAGATTGGCTATGTGAATGTACAAAAGTTGAAATCTATACAGCAGAAGGAGATTGTGCTTGGACTGCCTAAGTTCAAGTATCATGACTTTGGACATGTATGTGATGCATGTCAGTTTGGAAAGCAAGCACGGTTTCCATTTATGAGACGTACGAAATAGCTCACGACCCTTGCAGTTGGTACATTCAGATGTATGGGGTCCATCTCATAATGCTTTGTTTGGTCGTGCTCGTTATTATGTATCCTTCATTGATGAATTCAGTAATAGGTACACTTGGCTTTACATACTGAAACATAAGGATGATGTGTTTGATGCATTCAAGGACTTCAAGAAGCATGCTGAAAATGAGTTGAGTTGTAAAATTTCATGTCTTAGATCAAATGGAGATGGAGAATATGTCTCTAATTACTTTGATAAGTACCTTGCTAAATATGGGATCAGAAGATAGTTAACTTGCAGCTATACATCATAGAAAAATGGTGAACTAGAAATGAAAAATAGGGTACTGATGGATGGAATCGGCAAGAGCTATGCTGAATGAGAAGAGTTTGCCAAATGGTTATTGGGTTAAAGCAGTAGTGACTGCTGTCTATGTGCTAAATAGAACCCCTACAGCAGGGATTCATGATGTAACTCCATATGAGAGGTTGTATGGTCATAAGCGTGACATTTCACACTTGAAAGGTATTTGGTAGCATTGCATATGTGCATGTTCCTGATGAAAAGAGAAAGAAATTGGATCCTAAAGCTGTCAAGAGTGTGTTCCTTGGTTATGCACAAGATCGGAAAGCTTATAAGTGTTATGTACCATCTACACATAAGACATTGATTAGCAGAGATGTTGTTTTTTATGAGCTAGCATCATGGTATTGTAATCCTGTTGTAGTGGCTACTGATGGATCATCCAACACTATTAATGCTGAAAATACACCTACAGTGAGTACATCTATGAGTGGTCATACAGGTGATGGGTCACCTACAGTAAGTCCTTGGTCATCAGGACACTTGCGGAGTCGTACTCCTATGTCCACTAACACGAATATGTCAGTGAGGGGAGATTGGATAAGGGAAAAGAAAAGATGCTTGAGGATGTGACAGGTCCACTTACAGCAGGTTATGAGTCATTTAACATCAACAGTTTGGATAGTGAGTTGGGCATTCTATCTATTATGAAGCCTGGAGCAAGGCAAAGTCATTATGCATCGCCTCATGAGAGGCAAGCTTAGAGTGAGCCACAATTACAAAGATCTTGTTGAGAAATGTGCAATCACATCCACCATAGCCTCTTTGTATGGGACAAACAAGGCAAATAAACAAATTGCAAATAAAGCCTTAGACTAGGTCATGTATGCACGCTTTATTAAAACCATGGTTGTTGAATACCATGGTCCCTTTTCACCTACCTTCACCTACTAATACCACCTACTGTAAGCCTATAAAAGGCACTCATCCCCACACTCATTCTATCAGTCATTATCAATCAGTTGTACTTGCATTATGCTTGGATAATATTAGTTGTTCTTCCTTGTCAATGCTTTTGCCTCATTATGATTGTCTATTTGCTCATCAGTGATCCTCCATAGCATGTATTCTCAGTATTTTAACATGGTATCAAAGCAGGTTTTAAGTCAGTGAGTCATCAAGTCACAAATTGAGTCATGTCAGTTTGAATTTTTGGCTCCCTCCACTTTTCCTTGGATCTCTCACCTATCTCCATAGCTACCCACCTTCAATGGAGGACTTGAAGCTCCCGATCGAGGCTATTTCAATCATGCTTTCTTCTAGGCAAACCTTCCTTGACTCTAGGCACTCCTCCCTATCACTTCAAAGCCCCACATTGCTGCTCCTTTGCTCCAGCATTACGCCTACAACAGATCGCTGACCAGTTTGTACCATCTACAATTCATATTGTTGATTCAATCTGCACATGCATTGATGCTGTCCACGACCATAGGGAAATTGAAGCGACACAAACACTCTATCTCCAGATCACAAGGTTTGCAAAATGATTGAGTCTACATGCTAGAATAAGGAAAAAACCAGTCACCTGTCAAAACCCTAAAGAGGGTAGCCATAGCTATCATGCTTCAAACTCTTGTTTTACTTCCTTCTCTCACTCTTGTGGCTCAAATCAAGTCATTGACTCTCTAATCTACTCCAACACTTAGTCTTTAGCAAGCATTCAAGTTACTTACCAACAAGGAGGGGAGATCTTGACAAGAGTATCAAGCATTTCAAGCAACAGTGTCCACCCATCTAGTGCTTTTAGCACTAATGTTAGTTAACAGAATCAGTTTTGCCTCTAATCAAAACTGATTTTTTTTTGCAACTCCAGTATCAAATCAAGGAAGGGAAGACTTGAAGTTGCATCAGATCTTGAAGATTCCAACTTCAAGGGCATCATAGTCACTAAATTGCCTAGTATCTCTTGATACTAACCACCTAGTGATTCTTTAGCACTTGTGCTCAACTGAAACTGGAATTGTTTGGAGCTGATTTGCTGTTGAACTTGCAATCTCAAAATAGGCAAGGATTCACCAATATCCTGATTCAATGGTGTTGGATTCCACACATGGCAAACTAGGATCAAATTGATCCTAATGAAGAAAGGCTTGTGGTCAATCACAAGTGGTCAAGAGAAGAAATCAAGGGAAGCTGCACTTGCAGTTGTATGGGATAAAAATGATGACAAGGCTCAAGCTATTATCAAGCTCAAACTTGATGACATCTACATTCATTATGTTGATGATTGTGAAACCTCTTACGCAACATGGGATCGATTAGAAACCTTATTTGGAGCTCATTCCAAATCCTCAAAATATGGTTCACTAATTGAATTTTTTAGGCTCGACATGCAAAGTAATACTTCACTTGCAACCATTTGAATTATATGGAAAGCTTGTTGACACAACTTGCAGGGATCAACTTGAAGATGGATGAAGACATTTGCATTGGAGTGCTTCTCAAAAGTCTTCCACCTGAATTTGATAATGTGTCTACCACATTAATCAGCATGCCAAAGCCAAAACTTGTGGACATCAAAGCCTCTCTCTTGGAAGAAGAAAAGAAGATCAAGAACAAAGGAGAAACAAGCATCCCAAGAGGAGATCAACAACTCCTCTATGTGAAAGGGAAGAAGAGCATAGTCTGTGTCTTTTGTAAGAAACCTGGGCATATTGAGAAATTCTGCTATGCTAAGAAAAAGTCTCAAAGAACATATCTTGCTACAGTCAAAGAAGATGAAGACAACATTGAAGAAGAAGGAGAAGAAGAAACCCAAGATCAAAAGGATAAGACTCACCAATCCCTCTTTTGTAGTTCGTTTTCTGATGATAGTCTTTTTTAAAGTTTAACATGTGGTGCCTTATGTTCCCACCATAAGCTCCTAAACTCCTCATGTAGCCTTTGCACACTACAACCTTTACACACTTAGTGAGGCCTTGTAATAGCCTCTAGCTTTGTATGATTGTTTTTGTTTCTTCCATGTCTAGACTTAGCAAGGTTCTACTCACGACAGTCTGTGTATACTCAGTGTCTTTTACAGTTGTGATTGAGGAGGGGTGTTGAGAAATGTGCAATCACATCCACCATAGCCTCTTTGTATGGGACAAACAAGGCAAATAAACAAATTGCAAATAAAGTCTTAGACTAGGTCATGTATGCACGGTTTATTAAAACCATGGTTACCATGGTCCCTTTTCACCTACCTTCACCTACCAATACCACCTACTATAAGCCTATAAAAGGCACGCATCCCCACACTCATTCTATCAGTCATTATCAATTAGTTGTACTTGCGTTATGCTTGGATAATATTAGTTGTTCTTCCTTGTCAATGCTTCTGCCTCATTATGATTGTCTATTTGCTCATCAGTGATCCTCCATAGCATGTATTCTCAATATTTTAATAGATCTGAGAGAGTCAAAAAATTAGTTGACAGGTTTACATACACTGGTTATTCAGCCCGCCATTATGCATATATGGCTAGTGTGACAGGTTACAAAGAACCTACAAAGTTTGATGATGTAGTTACAGATGATAATTGGTGTGTTGCCATGGATGAGAAGTATGCAGCCTTGGCTAAAACTGAGACATGGGAATTGGTTGAGTTACCTGAAGATAAAGTCCCTGTTGGTTGCAAATGAGTGTACAAGGTTAAGTTCAAGTTCAAGACAGATGGTTCATTAGAACGCTATAAGGACAGGCTGGTTGCAAAAGGGTATGCACAACAATATGGCCTTGACTATGAGGAGACTTTCAGTCCGATGGCTAAATGGCAACAGTCAGAACTGTTATTGCTTTGGTAGCATGCAAAGGCTGAAAATTATGGCAAATGGACGTAAAAAATGCTTTTTTGAATGATGATTTGGTTGAGGAAGTATAAATGGAGCCTAAAGGCTATGCTCACCTAGACTTTCCTACACATGTATGTAAGCTGAAAAAGGCTTTATATGGACTGAAATAGGCACCCAGAACATGGAATGCTTGGATCAGCTGTTATTTACAGCAACATGGATTTAGATTGGGTGATGCAGATCATAGTTTGTTCACGAAGAAGACATATCATGGATATGTGTTTCTAGTGGTTTATGTAGATGATTTTATCATCACTGGAGATGATGAAAAGGGCATTGCTAGAATTAAATCATGTTTATAGACTGAATTTAGAGTCAAAGACTTTGGTGAACTAAAGTATTTTCTTGGGATTGAGGTAGTCTCTACACCTCAAGGTATATGGCTACTACAGAAGAAATATGCTTATGACATCTTACATAAGTATGGTATGGCTGAATGCAAGCCTATGGAGACATCTCTTGATCAGAATGTCAAGCTATAGATTGATGTTGGGAATGTCATAGAGAATGTGACCATGTATCGACACATGGCAGGCAGCTTGATATACTTGTTGACTATTACCCGTCCTGACTTATGTTATGCAGTGGGGCTAATTAGTCAGCTCATGCAGAAGCCTCGCAAACCACATTTAGATGCAGTTAGGAGGATCATGAGATATGTAAAGGGTACTACAAATTATGGGATGTTTTATGCATATGGAAAATCTCTTTAACTTGACAGGGTTTACTAATGCTGATTGGACTGGTTGTGCCTATGACAAGAGGTCAACTAGTGGTTATGCATTTGGATTGGGCAGTAGTATGATTAGTTGGCAGAGTAAGAAACAACCTATTGTTGCATTGTCGAGTATAGAAGCTGAGTACAGAGGAGTTGCCTTAGCAGCTTTTTGCGAAGCAGTTTGGTTGATGAAACTGCTGAAAGACTTGGGAATATAGTTGGAAAGCAGAGTGAGATTGCATTGTGATAACCTCAATAGTGTTATATTGGCTAGCAATCCTGTCTACCATGCTAGGTCCAAACATATTGAGGTTCACTACCATTTCATCAGAGAAATGGTTCTTACAGGGCAGATTGACTTGATTCATGTGAAGACTGAAGACCATGTAACAGATATATTTACCAAGTCTCTTGGTAAAGAAAAGTTTATATATTTCAGACAGCTACTTGGAGTTTATCAGATGGTTTGAGCTTGAGAGGGATGTTTAGATATCAAGCTCCTGTCACTCTTCAGTCAATCTATCTTTATGTGTGTGACCGACATTAGCTGGATATAACTATACACGTGTGTGACATTCAATAAGTAGGTGTAGTTAGTGACTTAACCATAGTTAGTCTTGGTTATTCATACATATGTGTGTAAGTCTCTTTCACTTAGTATGATGAAAGAGAGTATTTCAATTTAGTAGCATGATATACATATCCAGACATCTGACACAATATCTAGTAGTGATGACACCATACTCATGTAGACATCATTTAATCCATAGCTCTTATGCAAATAAGCTTTCCAACAATAGATACACAAGTAATTTGTGAGATAATAGCAGTTAATTCTTTGTCACAAAAGTGAAGTATTCTTAGCTCAAAAATAGCTCAAGGACATCTTAGGCAAGTGCCATAACCACAGAGAGTTGATACATGGATATGTGAGTATCATTTCTTGTACATTCTTCAAGTATCAATGAGAAAAGGACTTGACATAGGCTGTAACCAACTAGTAACCTGTTATTACAAGCTATATAACCAGCCACTAGTAACATATTAAACGAGCTATAGATCAGCCCAAACTTGAGCAATCAATGCTCAAAACATCTCAAAACACACCTCAATACTTTTTCTAAACATCCTCCAACCATCCAAGTAGCAAATGGTGTCAACACAAGCCTATGCAAGCTCCGCAAAAAAACCTTTCCTAGACCTATAAATAATATTTTTCTATGAATGAACAACAAGTAAACAACAGGGGAAGATCCAAACCAAATGCCCAAGTCCACAAAGTCAATGCCACAATCAATGCCAATCACTTGCTCAATGTCTAAGTATACTATCCTCAAGCGTATACTAGCTATCCATCATGCAAAAGACCTGAAGAAATAGGTGCATTTTTTCCTGATCTATACATGCTAATTTGATGCTCATATTTTGATGATTTTGATGATGATGAGAGTGAAGGTATCAATCTTCAAGATTTCTTCACAGATTAAATGTCAAGTTAGGCACCACAAAGCCAAGCTCTCTATGACGCCAACTCTCTAATGACATGCTCTAATACCACGTTCCAATGCAAGAGAGAAATTCTAGACAAAGGAATGGAGTAGACATAGAGAGTACATTACTCTCATCTTTTTTCGTTATTCACTATCATCAATAAAAAATCTACAATAATGTAATGAAGATAGGTCTAGCTTACTGACCATAATTCACTAACTATGGTTAAGTCTAGTCTACCCGCCGACTTATTAATGACACACATATGGCTAGTAATAGCTAAGGTCTACAACTGTAATGTCAAGTACAATGGTGGATGAGCTTGACTCTCAACATACATGAACACAAGAATTAGAAGAATCTGGACCCACATTTGTGGTGAGCAAGTAAGAAAAAATGAGAAATGATACAACCAAGGATATGCTAGGTGGTCACATTTGGGGGCATCCTAATTGCATTACCATCCCCAAAAACTCATGGTAAATCATTGCAAAAGGTGTCTTCCATGCTTGAAGGAACATTAGAATAAGAGCCTGCAAAGGAGCTAAGGGAGAAAGAGGTAAGGGTATTGCAACAGGAAGTAGAGGATGTTGTAAGAAAACTTACATAAATGCAGTGGAAGCACAAGGCATAGCAAGAATCCAATAACAAAACATCAAGAGCCTCTATGAGAAATCTAACTAAGGAAGAGGAGATGAAGCAACCAAAACACATAGCAATAGAAACCTCTCAGTCTCAAGAACTAGGACAACCACTAGAGGATAGAAGCAAAGGATTTCAAGATCCACAACTAGCTGAAAATGAAACTTGGCAACAATAATAGGATGCATAGCTAGAGCTACCAAGGTTAGCCACCTCTAACAAGGGAGGGATTGGTGGCACTGATGGACCAAATGCCAAAGAGTCATGAGTTAGGGGTCCCATCTTGAGAAGTCAAGAGTCATGAGTTGTGTCTATCCCTATCTGTCAATTGGGTAGAATGTAACCAAGTGATGAATTTAATCTAATGTATTCTAAAGGACATGCGATGCAATGCAATGGTTAGGAGAAAACTGTTCTCGTTCTAAACATATTTTGTTGTTCTTACACAATGAAGTGATGTATATTAAGCATGTATTCTTTTGTGTCAAGTTTGATTAGCATGGATTTCTATATTCTTTAGATATATCTGATCTTGATTACACTTTCATAATTAGGATGATCCTTCCTTCTATTTTGAGTATATATGCACACATGTTCTTAAGATTTGTTGTCACCCCCCACTATTTGTGTGGTTGGATGGTGTGCATTGCATAAGCCAAGGAAAACTCACACGTCAAAGATTCCTAGTTTATTTACTTCCTATAGTGATGAGGAGCCAAACAAGGATGGGATTCCTACATCAACGTACCCTCTATGGTGGCAGTTGCTTCCTCTGGCCCAAGGATCTCCACCAATCCCACTATTTGCCCCTTAGAACCCACAAAATTTAGCCAATTTCAATAGTTCTCTTCGACAATCCCAATGGTCATTCCCCCTATCCCTCCTTTTTGTTGTCCAATGGAACCTAAGGTTTCTTTTTTCAAATTCGAAGATTTTGTGTCCCAAGATCTAGATGCCTTCAGTCTTTGGATCGGCTTTGGTGCCTCTTTCTTGCCTTTTGCCTTCTTCTTTGGCAACTCCTTATCCTTCTTGGGTCAAATTTCCCATCTATAGCTTTGAGAAGTCGTACTTCCATATCGGGATTAAGGACTTGAGTCCCCTTTATCATCTTGCTTAGGGTTTCCCTTGACAGGTCTTACTTGTCTTTGTCAAATCTTTAAAGGCCAATCCTTTACTCCAAAGGGTCTAACCTTCATCCATTTTCTACAGTGACATTGAACCATGCAATTTCTACCTATGGGTTTCCCCAAGCTTGTAGGATTGCACAGCTAAGTACACTAACTCCTACCCCTATGTCTACTATCCCCTTTTCGTGTTGTAACTCCTAGGACAACAACAAGTGAGACTATGTGGATCCTAGTGCATTCGCAAAAGGCTTTCACTTGTGGATACTAAAACATGAAATTTAGCATTAGGCTTGGTATGTGCGTCACATTGTCATGGCTGGGCAAGTCTTGTGATTCATGTCTATCAGTTTGTTCTATCCATTGCTTCAAAACTTGCCACAATGCAAGGTTTTGCCTAAGCAATTCTCCCAATGCCAATGTTACATTGATATAAGTGTGGTGAGTAAATTGCCAATTGTCTTTCCCTCCTTTGCTTCATGGGCTTCTTGCCAATGCTCTTGGTCAGTTTATCTATTCATAGAGTCCATGTTCTACCTATGAGGATGTGCATGTGGTGATGTTGTCTCTCCTACTCTCAAGTACATGGGAGAGACTAGTGGGCTCATGGTTGAGAGTTCATTGATCTCGTCCTCAATAATAGGATTACATCTTGCAAGTGATCTTGTTCTTCTTTTATACATTATTTGACCTTATCCATAGACTTTAGTTATTAGTTGGGATCAGGGTAGTCTCAAACCTTAGCACTTCCCTTCTCCCTCATCTTAGGAGTGGATGTTTCTACTTCAGCATCAGTAAACTGCTTCCTTTATTTAAAGTGGTTGTGCTCTCTATTTTCAGTATTATTTTTGCATCAGTTCTCTTTCTTCTCCTTTGCTGTCTCTTCTTCCCTATAGAGACTGCATATCCAACTTGCTAGGTTTAGGTAATGAAATACCGTCCTACTTCGTTTGGGCTTGTATCATGACATTCATGGGAATGGGTGTGGTATTGTTGTCAAGTGACTTGACACAAAAGAGTACAAGTGGCACAAATGGCACAATTATCAAACTAGTGGAGGATTTCTACTTAGGAAAATTGGCAAATAGGTGTCTGACTCTACATTTAGTACACCTCAAGTCAGTCTTCTCTCTATTTGCTTTCTCCTTTTTAGGGAAACAAGATGAGATGTGCCCTAAATGGGCACACATCCAACATGCTATGGGCTCATAGTTCTAACCAAATCCTAGGCCTCTACCTCTCCTTCTGCCTAAAGGCATGACTAGCACATGCCTAAAGTCCACGAGTATGAGATTCTCCTCCTTGTCATAAGAGACATAAGGGTTCATGTATGAATCTTCCTCCAATGGTTCTTCTACAAAGTGCACTGGAGCACCACTTGTTGGTGGATGGATCAATAGGTCTTGGTGGTCTAGGGATTTCTATTGGGTTGATGTTGAATCCTTGGAGTGGTTGGCTTTGAATAATTAGGTGTGGGTAGAGCCAAAGAGGCTCCTCTTCCAAACTTAGGTTGCTTAACTCCTGGATAGTATGGTTGAGCATAAGGTTATTGGTATGGCAACCGTCTTGGCAATCGGCAATGCATAGCATCATGCCTGAATCTTCCACAATTGACACAAGGTCGAAACCTAGGATTGGGACACTCAGATGGCAAGTGGTTCCCTAAAAAATGCACACATTGCACATGAGGTTGCATTGGCCTTCGCAATGACTCTTGTAGTTTGGTTAGCTCTGAATTTAGATCACAGCTAATGGGTTTAGTTTACATTCTTTCCTTTATCTTGCTCGCTAGGGGTTGATCATTCGCTAAGTGTTGCAATTCTCTTGCCATTTCTAAACGTGTTGTTCTCTTGATGTGTAGCCCTAGAGCTTCTCTCTCTCTGAGCAAGTTATCCACTTGTATAGCCTCTTCAAAGACTCTTGCCAACACATCGCTTTTTAGGTTTGAGTTGCTCACTAAGGCCTTATAGAGTTCTTTGTTGTAGATCCTATTGATGAATATGATGGAGACCACTCTCTCATTGGGTCGCTCAACTATTGCAAGCATCCTCTTGTAGAGACTCCTCATGTGGGTGACATAGTCTTATATGTCCTCTTTGTCCTTTTGGCTAACATTCATTAGCTTAACGATGAGGTTGTTGAAGTATCCCACCTCTAAGAATCTCTTGATGAAGAGATCATTTAGATTGTTGAAATTATTGCATTCGAAAATATCTAGACTAGTAAACCGAGTCCATCCTTATCTCCTAAAGTAAAGACCAAATGCTTATGCCCATTGAGTGAGGTCTATAATGTTGTTAGCGTCGCACACCTACTCAAACTACTCGACGAAGCTATAGGGGTCATTGCCTGCTTGATAATTGTCCAATTGCTTTTGGTAACTATGGGTAACTTTGTTTGGCTCCTAGTATTTGAGGTGACTCCCATCCTATCTAGCAATGATGTCACCAAGGCTACTCCACTTTACTCAGTGTTGGTGTTTAGGATCATATGAACCTCGTTGAGTCTCTCTCTTAGCGTGATCTCTAAGTACATTTCTCCTGGTGGTTGTAGCTCACTGTGCACTGTGGTGCAATCTTTCCTAGCCTCCTCTTATCCTCAAGATAAGCTATGATATCCATTGCAGGTCTTCCATGGTGTGTTATCCTTGTATGTTGGTCATACTATGTGATAAGTCGTTGGATGTCATCCGGGTACCCTACTATGTGAAGATCAAGGTCAAGGTTGAGGTCATTCTCGTTCAAATTGATACCTACCATGGTTGTTGTCTCTTGACCCACTAGTATTTTTATGAGGATGACTAGACATGCTAAAGATGTGTCTCTAATCTTGGTTAGTCCTTCCTTCCCTCAGTGGTCTGATGGTTTTGTCTTCCCTAGATCTTTGTCTCTTGTGTCCTGGGTCACTCATTTGGTTTTCAGGGTTGCCCTCCTACTACTGGTGGGTTTTTTTCTTAGCTTAATCCCCTTTAGTGTGTTCCTTATTAATGCAATCAATTTGCAAGTGTATGCACACTTACATGCTTGAGCGGTGTGACTCGATGTGGGCTGTGTGAAATCAAGATTTCTAGTTTTCACATGCAGTTAAGTGTCTATGATGCAGGGTGCAATCTTTGATGAAATCAATCACATCCACACTTAAGTGTCTATGATGTAGGGTGCAATCTTTGATGAAATCAATCACATCCACACTTTTACCAATTAGTTTCATGTAGTTGTAGCTCTTTCACATGAATCATGATTACTTCTAACATTCAATTTTGGGCCTCTCATGGGATTTGATAGGTGATTTGATGTGGGTGGTCAACCCAAGTAGTCAAATTGAGTCTCTATCAAGGGTAAGCAACTGGTAGTCATTAATTTCAATCACTCTTGGACTGTTAAGTTAAAGTTTTGGTGACAATCAGCTCTATGGTCTTATCTACAAGTCTGAGTTCCAACTTGGATTGCTAGACAACTAGATGTTCACCTTAACAAGTCTTGGAGTGTTCAAAATGGTCAAAGATTGTATTCTAGACAACATGTCAGAGTCCGAGGTTTTTCCATCTGAGTCCACAATTGAATAGTCGAAGTGGGCTTTGTGATCATCAAGTGGTCTCGAACGAGGGTTCCCATCCAAATGTTCAAGTTGGCCATCTGAGTTTGAGCGTTTGAGTGGACTTGTCTCCAAGTTCAAGTGGACTTAAATTACTCGGACGCCCAAGTGTGAGGGAGGATTCGGTAGTCCGAGTCATGGGGATGCCATCCAAGCAACGAACAAAAAGTGCAAAATGACAAGAAATTGCAGCAATTACAGTCATGTCAACTTATCCCTTCATATATTCCTTCTACGACTAAGATCAAATACACCTAATAAACTTGTCTTAAGGAAAAAGGTGCAGAATGGTGGATGGTTAGGCATTAGTCTTAAGGGCATCGAACACTCTGTAGTCACATGGCCATACCCATGACACATCAGTTTTTTCTGTGGTGATCACATCAATCATTAGACAGGAGCTCATTACTATGAGTGATATCTCAATGATGCTTGGTTGAGCCCTAATCACATGCTCAATCTCCTCTCAAATACATCTAAAAGAGAAAGGAAGTCAACACAAAAAAGACAGTGTTGATACCACCTTGAGCACATGTTCAAGCTTTGCCCTAAAGAGAACTCAAAGCCACATAAAATGCACCTTCTTGATAGGAAGCTTGGAACGTGCCATGGTTGTGATAATGAAGGATAGAAAGGTGGAGGGTAGAGTGAAGAGTAATAGGAAAAAATGAAAGGAGAGACTTGACTTAAGTATGAAACTTTTAAACTTATTGTGGTGTAAATGAACTTTAAAATTAAAAAAACATAGTTCAAAATCGACTTTGAAAAACCTGTGGACCTATTCTGTGCATGCCACGGTGTCAAGCTCGCCATGCCAGACGTACGAAACATGTGGTTTATGCGGGGGATAAGTGGAAAGTGTCTAAGAACTTTTTGAGGGATGGTTTGCCCTTGCAAGTCCTGTCAATACCTGTGAGCACCACACTTTGAGTGACGATGGAAGCAATTTTTTCAATGAACATTTACATCGCTTTGAACATCAATATGAGGCATGTATCTAATTGTGAATGGGACATGCTATAATCTCTAACTTTCTACTACATACAATGAATTGATAATTTTAATAGTCTGGATGAAGTTGTAGAATATAGAGCTATCAATAATAAATCATACTCAATTAATATCACATAAAATAGAGCAAGATTACCTATTTGCTTATATACACAAAAATTAACACAAACACCCTATAATCACACCAAAAACCTAAAAAGTGACATGAAACTAGTTAATATATGCATCTAAACATGCATTCAAATTATTGGAAAAATTTTAGCACAACCACCCCATAATCACATTCAAATGATTTTTTTAACTAAAGAAAGTTAATTTTATAATATGTACATCTGAACACAACTCGGAAGATCAAGGAGTTGAGTAGAATCAAAAACTGCAAGTCATAAAGCCTGAAACTGAAATAAATTGATTCTAGACATGCTTGAATATGGAATAAATTGAGGTGAAATAAGCTGAGTTAAGCCACACGAAGACAAAATGAGAATGAGAGAGAGAGAGGGGACTGATAGGCTATAGTGGCAATTGGTTCGGGTCCCGTCTCTAGTTCCAAGAGCACACTTAGCAAATCCACTAATGTGAGCATAGGCATTGTCAAGGCAAGCTCAGTGCTTCTTCAAACATTCAAGCCTATCAGGAGAATACGTGTGCACCTCAACACATAAGCACCTCCCTCCCTCCCTCTGTGTGTGTGCCAATTACATGCACCACTTATTGATGCACCCAATGTTCTGACTTCATTCAATAAACATCAGGGAAGACTCAAAGTATACCTAGAACACATGAATGTTATGACACCACTAATTTCTACTATTGTTGCCTTCTTGACCTGTAGCTCTCTCTCTTCTCTCCGTTTCTCTCTCTCTCAATCTCTCAATGTTCAAGCGTGCTTTCTCTTCCCCCTTTCTCACTTTTTCTTCCTCTCATTCTTCCCTTACTATCTATTTTTCTTCCCAGGTATTCAAAATCTTTTTTCTTCTTTCTCTATTTCCTTGTTTCTTGGTTATTGCAAAGACTTATCTTTTCCTTCTTTCCTCCTTATTTCCCAAACCTTAATGTATCCTACTAATGTAAAACCACATACCATTGATCTAACTAATGCTCCTAAATCTTTTGATACCTAAACTATTAACGAGCAAAGGAGATCGAACACCTTTCAACTCCCTCACTTCCTACCTAAAACATGCACCATTTTGTAGACGAACACCTCCTTCCTTGCTCAACTTGGAGCGTGCAAGCCCTCAAGCTTGAATCCGTTTGTCCCAGCAAAAAAAACAAAATATCGATGCTCTTGCGAGCACACCACCAAGACCTACAAACTGCTTATTGGTTCAAGCATTTCAAACTAAGAGCTATCGCTACCTCTTATATAGCCATGTGCACTCTCTCATACATAAGGGTAGTGAACTTACCTTTGAATTTGATTGAGTTGCCTCCTTCCACAAGTTTGTCTTGGTAGCTCAACGATGATCCAAGATGTGCTTTCAAGCAAGCTCCATCTCCAAGCTCCAAGCTTCAAGCTCCATAGCCACGTGCATGAGAAACAAGAAGAGAAGAAGATGAAAATGAAGAGAGGAGAAGAAAAGCTTCTCCATGGTCCCTCACACACACACACACACACTCTCTCTCCCCCTATCGGCCTGTGATACCTTCACATAAGAAGGTAATGGACAGCCAATAGGCTTTACATCTTGCATGTGGAAGCGCTCAAGGACTTTATGAATGTACTCCCGCTGTGAGAGATACAAAAGCCCCTGATGCCTATCGCGCTTAATGCGCATCCCAAGTATATGTGAGGCCTATCCCAAATCCTTCATCTCAAAGCTCTTCTTCAGCTAAGATTTAAGAGCATCTAGCTCATCATGAGCTTTCCCTGCTATCAGCATATCATCAACATAGAGTACCAAGATAAGCAAACTGCCATCACAGGCTTTCTTCATGTAAAGACACGGATCCATAGCACTCCTGCTGTAGCCCTGTGACTGCATAAAGGCATCAAACTTATGATACCATTCCCTAGGTGCCTGCTTCAAGCCATACAAGCTCTTCTTCAACTTGCACACTAGGTGCTCCCTGCCAAGTTCTGCAAAGCCCTTAGGCTGATCCATATAGGTCTCATCATGCAAGTCCCCATGTAGAAAAGCCGTCTTGACATTCATCTGATATAGATCTAAGTCACGCTGTGCAACCAAAGCCAAGACTAAGCGCAGGGTGGTCATCTTAACCACAGGAGAGAAGACCTCATCAAAGTCCACACCATGTTCCTGCTTAAAACCCTTTGCTACCAATCTAGCCTTGTATGCCTGCTTGGGGTGTCCAGGGGTACTTTTCAGCTTGTACACCCACTTGCATGGCAAAGACTTCTTGCCCTTAGGCAAGGCAACCAAATCCCAAGTCTCATTCTTATGCAGGGAGTCTATCTCAGACTACATAGCCCTCTCCCAGGAGTGACTGTCACCCCTGCGCATAGCCTCATCATAAGTGAAAGGCTCTCCTGCATCTGTTACCAAAACATAATGCATAGAGGGCTGAAATCTGTCAGGTGGACGTCTGTCTCTAGCAGACCGTCTCACCGCAGGCTCTACTGCCTGTCTAACTGCCTGTCCAACACCCTGGCCCTGTGGAGGAACTACTGCAGGCTGTACTACTGGCTGTGCTGGAGCTCTAGACTCCTCCTGAAAGATCACTCTGCGGATCTCAACCACCTTCTTAGGCTGCCTGTGCATCTTGTCTTCATAGAAGATGACATCATGGCTGCGTATTATTTTCCGCGCCTGCGGATCCCATAGGCGATAGCCCATCTCTCCTGACTCACCATAGCCAAGGAATATGCATTTAATGCTCTTGGGATCCAATTTGCTCCTCTTATCCTTGGGCACATGGCAGAATGCCTCACATCCAAAGACACGGAGATGCGCATAAGAGGGTGGCTTACCAGCCCAAACTTCCTCTGCAACCTGGAAATCCAATCCACTGGAAGGCGATCAATTTATGACATGCACTGCCGTACTAATTGCCTCAGCCCAAAAACTCTGGGGTAGGCCTGCATGGCTAAGCATAGAGCACACACGCTCCTGAATAGTCCTGTTCATGCGCTCAGCCAAACCATTCTGGGGTGGGGTGTAAGGGGCGGTCAACTGACGCTTAATACCCCTGTCATCACAAAACTGCTCAAAAGCATGCGAGACATATTCTCCCCCATTATCTGTCCTAAGGCATTTCAGCCTATACCCAGTCTGGTTCTCAACAAGAGCAAGCCAACGCTGAAAGACTGCCAAGACATCGGACTTTTGCTTTATGGGATAAGCCCACACTTTCCTAGAAAAATCATCAATGAAGGTAACAAAGTACTTCGCGCCACCCATAGACATACATGGCATGGGCCCACAAACATCTGAATGCACCAAGGCCAAGGGCTCACTCATGCATGGCCTACCCAATTTCTTATGCGTAGACCTATTCTGCTTACCATAAAGACAATGATCACACGAGTCAAAACGTGTATAGTCCAAAGGCGGAAGATACTGCAAACCAGATAACATTTTCATTCCCTTCAAAGACATATGCCCCAAACGGGCATGCTAAAGTGATACATGTGGGATAGACCCCACTGCCAAAACATGGTCTACAGAAGACCCAGATACAACAAGAGGATAGAGGCTGCCAGCCTTGGCGCCTCTAGCAAGCACAAGTCTGGCCTTGGTAATTTTCCAGGCAGAATCCCCAAAACAGACATGAAACCCTGCATCATCCAACTATCCTGCAGACATAAGACTGCGCGTAAGCACAGGTACATGACGTACATCCCTGAGCAAAAAGGAACTGCCAGTGGAAAACTGCAACTGAATATCTCCACAGCCCACAATATCAAGAGACCTGTCATCTCCAAGTCTGACTAATCCAGATACAGTACGGTAAGAGTGAAACCACTCACGGTAAGGCGTCACATGGAAGGACGCATCTGAATCCAATAACCAGCATTGTGCATACATACTAGGTGTCTCAGTCAAGTGTGAAGCATCAGAAGAACTAGCTACAAGTATGAACTCCTCACTACCATCGGAATCCTTGGTCTGCATGACATTAATTTCTTCAATCTTGACGCTGGACTTCGTAGGTACTATGCTGCGATCAGAGGACTTCTCCTGCACTTTCTCTTTGCCCTTATCCTTGCGCTTCTCATTGCGCAACTCATGACACTGTGGTCTAATATGGCCCTTTTTCCCACAATGATGACAAGTGACATTTGCATTGCGCCCACGCGACTTACTACGCGACTTGCCACGAGATTTAGACCGACCCTTCTGCGAGTCACGGCCTCGGCCATTACCACGGCCATACCTGTCATTCCTGCCTCTAATTGTCAAAGCATGACTACCACGAGAGGCATCCAAGTTTTTGCAATTCACCTCTTCCTGAAGAAGAGCACTCTCAACATCTGTCAATTTTAGAGTAGCACTAGAGGCACAAAGAGCAGTGCGGAATACATCCCATGACTCATTCAGAGTCCCAAGCAAGAAAAGAGGAGTTACTTCTTCTCCAAAGGTGATATCCTGCGAAGTCAGGTTCTTCAGTATAGCATGGAACTGGTTCAAGTGAGCAGACATAGTCGCATTATCCTTCATGCGCAGATCCATAAGCTGCTTCAACCAGTACATCTGACTTGCCGGACTTTTCTTATCATAAAGATTCTTGATCTTATTCCATAGATCCCATGCACTCTGTGCTTCCTCAAATACATTATAATGTACCTGTTCAGTGAGAGACAATCCAATCGTGGACTTGCATAGCTCATCAAGTTCAAGCCAGTCGTCATGGTCCATAGTTTCAGGCTGCTCCCCACTCAACCGAAGTGGCTTAATCTGAGATTTCTGCACCAAAACCTGCCATATTTAACTCTTCCAGTAAGAGTAGTTGGTACCATCCAGCTTTGTAATGTTAAAGATGGCACTATCATGCGAAGATGACGCCATTATGCAGGCTGGAAATGCCCAAACAGTCCAAAACTGCTTGCTGTTTTACTGCAAAAACTGCCCAAAAATGACCAAAACGGGGTCCAAAGGGCGAGCAAAGTGTGCCAAAAGTTGCTGCCCACTTAGTACTAGGTGCGGTACACCAAATCAGGATATTTCAGCATGAAAAGTACACCTCAGTCCACCAATAACTGCTTGCTGTAATAAATTGCAGGTATGCAGTCTAGAGAGCAAACTGTCCCAAAATAGGATCCAATGTCAAGCAAACAATGCTAGGTCCAAAGCCGGCATGAAACGGACATAAGCAAGGCCAATGACAGTGAAAAGAACACGAGCTCAACACCGAAGCATGTCAAAATAACATCTGCCAGTGAAAGGCACATTCCCAGACACTCTACGCAAAGTGTTCCCGTAACTGCCAAAACCTGACACAAATAGGTGTCTGCTCAAAGAGAAAGATCCAAATATGAGACTCAGCTCATAAGCATCCTGTGAACCAAGAGTACATCAATGCATATCCATAAAGATCGGAGTATGATCCCAAAGTCTCAATGCGTATGTAGCTGCTCAAGACATAAACTGCTCCAAATACATGTAAGTGCTCCAATAGCATGCAACTGTCAAAGGTCAAGCAAGCATGTAAAATGCTCCCACTTGCACAAAAGGCATACAAAGCGAGCTCTGAAGCTCAAACAACCCAAGAGAAAGCACCAGTGATAAGTGACCCTGTCAATGCATCAAGCGCATCCAAGAGAGCATGACATACATGAAGCACCGGTCGTATTAACCATGAAGCAATACATAAGCCCAAATAAGCTCTCAGTCAACTCAATGACATCCAAATAGCAACCAAGATCAGTGATCAACTAAGCCGGGAATGCTCAAATACATCCAAATCCAAGCTCCAAATGTCGGTATGGCATACACAAACCAAATAGCATATGTCACGAACCAAAGCATGTAATGCAAAAGCCTAACTGTCAAGCAGAGACATGAGGCATAGGCGGTCCACGAGCATGCCAAGTCAGTCCAAATGCTAGTGAAGATGGAGCTAATGTGAAGCTCAAAAGCATCCCATAATCTCATACATATGCTCCAAGCCGTCCCCAAATGTCAGAGACATCATGCCAAAGCTCAAAGCATACATCCGGTATCGGTAGGTAAGTGCCAAAGCATGTAAAGTACCTTCAGTCCACTGTTATTCCAGCATGTATTTACTATTCTAAACAGTAGATTTCAGCCCCGAATTCAAGCCAAAATCATGGTCAAACCAAATGCATACATCCCCAATACATCCGGGTAGGAAGTAGACCGCATACGGGCATCAAATAAGGTAACCGGAGTAGAGTATAAGCATCAAATGCCAATGCCAAGTGTGGCTGCCCTGTTTCCAGCACTGTATAACAGTAAATAACAGTCCCAAATCAGCCAATATTTCAAGCCAAAATCATGGCATAATCATGTGCATACATTCCCAAGGCACTAGGCATCATGTAGACCGCATACGGGCATCAAATAGCACAACCGAAATGGAGTATAAGCAACAAATGCTAATGCCAATGGTGCTGCCCTGTTTTCAACTTGTTATGACAATTTATGACAGTCTCAAATCTGAAGAAATCAGCCCCGAATGATCAAGACCAATGCCCAAAGCTTGAATGACATCAAACATGAAGTCTATAGCCCTCTTGATCAAGGTAGAGAGCAAGAAGCAATGGCCAAGTGTGGAGCTGAAGTAGATGAGTGCTCACAGCCTGGAAAAAAATGATGCAATCTGCCCTGTTGGTGCTGAACTTGCTGCTGCTCCACATGGGCTGAAAAGGGGGTAATGGGGGGCTCAAGAAGGGCCTATCAAAGGCCTATGACAAGCCTCTTTGAGCCTTGATAGGTGTAAGGCACAATATGAGGGAAATTAGCTTTAAGAGTTTGAAGCCATGGCTGCCCTTGTTGTTTGCAACCTGTAGACTGAAATAAAACCCTGAAAGAATGATCAAATACCTCAGTATCAATGCCTTGAAGGTGCCTCAATAGGCTGGGAAGGTGCTCGGGAAGCCGGGGAGATCGGATATGGCTGCCAGGATGGAGACCCAATGCGTGAAGCGAGTCGATGCGAAGGTCGGGAAGCACCGAGTCGAGCTCGAGCAAGAGAATGCCAAGCTCTGATACCAGTTGAAAGGTGAGAAGGATCGAAGCTTGCACGCGAGCTATGGCGGGAGAGCAAGAGCAAGAAAAGAGAGAGACAAGAAATGGGAACTCCAACAGTCACAATGTGTGACCGGGCCTTCCTTTATTCAAACTGTCACTAAAAGAATAAAGAATAAAGTGACGTGACGGGCGCCCGCCACCTGCAGTGTGCAGTGGCGGGTACTGTCAGTGTAGTAATACATGGGGCGGCGGCGCCCGCCACCTGCAGTGTGCAGTGGCGGGTACTGTCAGTGTAGTAATACACGGGGCGGCACGGCGGAGGCACCTTTACCCCCAACAGAGTTGACACCAATAGCTTTAGAAGGGGCCCCAATGCTAGGAACTAAGAGACCATTAGCAAAAACCAATGTGGAATCTTGCCAAGGTCCGAAGAAGGTGCCATGTCTTGAGGTATCTACCCCTTTGGTACCGTCACTACTATGCAACACAGAAGAGTATGACGAGCTAGTGAAAGAGCTCCAAAGCCAGTGTGAGAGAATGAATGAGGAACAAAAAGCTACACTTGCCAAGCTAGAAGTAGAAAAGGAGGCTTTTGCAACCTTTTGACTAGAAAAAACAAGGCAAATGACAATATACACCAGGGAAGTGACATCGCTAAAAGAGACCTTGAAGGCAAGATGGGATAAATAATATCTTAAGGACTTGTATGAAGAATAAAGGGAAAGCTTCATGGCTTTAGAGCAACTATGTGCCTTAAACTCTAAGGAAAGCAAGAGTTTGGAGTTAGAAAGCAAGGAGTTGAAGCAACAAAGAGAGGAGTTGAGACAAGAGTTGCATGCAACAAAGACGCAAAAAGATGAATAGACTATGAAGAACATGGAAAAGTTGCATAATCAACTCCAGGAAACACTCCATAAGCAAGGCATCCTAAGGGAGTAGGTGGAACGCCAGGACGAAGACAAAGAAAGGATGCTTGTGATATGGAGAGAGCGAGAGCATATGGTAGCCGCCCTCTCATGGGAGAATCGAAGCCTCAGAGACTAGAGCCTCAAATAGATGAAAGAGAGAACTTAAGGATGGGGAGAAAGGAACGAGGATCAAATCAAATATTTAGTAGAGCACCTGGCATTATTAGAAAGTGAAATCATAATGGCTCAAGGAAAAGCTAAGGTGCTAGAGATGGGGATGTTGGCACAACAAGAGGCTGGCTATCTTGGACATAGTGTTGCATGTCACTCAGGTTGAAGGAGAAGAGACAATCAAAGCGCCCAAAAGAAAATTAGAACTCACAATGAGAGCATTAAGATATGGCCTCCATGAAAAGGCACCCAGAGCCAGCAACATCCTAAGCATAGAAGAGCAAAGGGAACATTTGATGAAGGCAGGGTTGGCTATTTTACCTACTAGGTTTTGGGGAATAAGGGTAACAAGCACGGTCCCCCACCCAGGAGCTTGTAGAGCCAAATCTAGAAGAAGATCCTGATTTTGAGCAACAAAATGATGAGGATGAGCAGTGTAACATGCCAAGCCCACCTCCGCAACCTCAATAACAAGTAGAAGTGCATGACAAAGACCACTACCCTAGACAGAACTGTGGAAATGAGACGCAGAAGAAGGGAGTTGGCAGAACTATCGCAAAGAAATCTTAGTGCCAAAGCCGCAGCCAGTGCTACCTAAAGTCCCTATTCCTCTATGTGAAGAATAATTACCAATCAATTGAGCACAAGAATTGTCCCTATGGGAGTAATATGAAAGCCATTGCAACCCATTCAATTTCACCTTCTCCTACCCCCAATCACTTAACCAAGTGCTATCACCAAGGGTGGTGGAGGAGGTGATCAAGATTTCAATGCAGCTAGGAAAAAGGTGGCTAGAGGAAAGGGCAAGGCAATGGACACTATTGTCGAGAAACACGAACCTAGAACTAGATCGGCAATGGTGGACGCAAGTCAAACACACGATACATTATCAGAATGAGGAATTGTAACTCAAGTGAATTAGGTTCCAAGACAGATTAGCTTAGACTCATAAACACAATCTTGAGTGACTTAAACTAAAAGTATCATTCCATTGAAATGGGTGTCAAGTAAATGCTTATATAGCTTTTTGGATAGTACCATTGTACCTCACTATGCTTATGAGATTCTATCATCTCTTCCTAGAGCATACATCATATGTCTATCTTACATACAAAGCCACTTATGGTCAAGCCTCTATGGGCATACATATCAGGCATCATTTTCTATTCTTAACACTCCCCCTCAATTGGATAGTACCATTGTGCCTCACTATGCTTATGAGATTCTGTCATCTCTTCCTAGAGCATACATCATATGTCTATCTTACATACAAAGCCACTTATGGTCAAGCCTCTATGGGCATACATATCAGGCATCATTTTCTATTCTTAACACTCCCCCTCAAATGACGAGTCTCTACCCTTGCTAGATTTTGCCCCCCCCCCACATGTGAACATGGACCACGAGACTAGCTCTTTGATAGCCTAGTTAAGTTAAGGCTTGAAACTTTACATCTTGGTAGGGTTTTTACATCCACTAAGGGAAGGGTTTTGTTGTCAACATCGAAAAGTATCGTCTTCATCTTTGTTATGCTTCTTTGGCACCCTTCAATCTTTTGCTTGATCTTCTTGGTCTTCTTTGTCTTCAGGTTCTTTTCCTTTGTTGTGCTCTTTATCCCTTTTGTTGATGTGTGGTATGTGCATTTTTCTCCAGTTTACTTGACACAATCTTTCTACTCAATGCAATGGACATAATTTGGTACATTGCTTTCACATGGTAGATTCTTTTTTACATACATGACTTGGTGATCCATTACATAGTTCTTGAAATACATAGGATTGATTTTTTGCTTAATGGCTTGTTACTAAATTGACGTTTGGATCTTCTTTCAAAACCACATATCTTCTTAAGGTGATTACATAAATCAGTTCAAGGCAAAGGATAATGTGAGTAGGGCTACTTAGGCCACTTTGAGAGCAATAGTTGTGAACACACATTAAAAGACTTAGACTTGGCTTGAGCGTGAAAGGGAAAAGGGAAATTTTAGTTCAACCTAAAGCTTTAGAATTTCGAAAAAATTTGAAAAAGAAAAAAAAACGGAATGGAAAGAATCTCGGGCTGCAGGGCACGTAGGTTCTCCAGCACATGCTCAATGATGGCCCCACCTGCACCTCTTAGTACCGCCGGCAAGGACGCATCTAGTTTTCTTCTCATTCTCAAAATTCAGCCTCATGCTTTCAATGGTCTTCTACTCACTGGGGGAGCAAAATCAGGCTTCTTGCACGACATGATCTCTCGGCCAGCTCCACCACAGTAGACGATACACACTGTGATCTCCTGCCCCTCCTTGAACAGCCGTTGCAGAATAGCCTGACTGGCTGTAAACTCTAGATCCTCTGTAGGGAGGTATCCTTCTCTATCATCAGATAGTAGCATGACGAAGTAGCCACAACAGGCATGACATCTCGAATGATAGCTTGGTGGCCTTGTTTGGAACCAGGATTGAGGCCTTATTCTGCCTCTTCAATGTCCATGGCAGTGGCATGCCTTGCGTCTTCTTCTCCATCTGACTCCTTGAACTTCTCTTTAGTGACACCTTTGTCCATGGCTGCTATTGCTAAGAAACCCCCTATATAGTCTTGAGAAAGTGGTCAAGTTAGTTAGCACTGGACCATTTCTGATGAGCCAAAGTTTCAATGCCATGCTCTCTCTCTTTCCTCTGTATGTTTTGCTCATAAGCTACCATCCCACACTCCATGAAATCCTTTGCGAATGTGTCCACAATGAGTGAGTTAGCATGGAATCCACCCAAGGTGATGAATTGCCACACAAAGCCAAGCTTAGCAAGGTCTGGGATGAAGTTCTGGATCTATGCTTCGCTCATTCTAATAGCATCCCAGTTGAAAGAAGGGGATAGGTTATAGGCTAGAAGAATGTCATGATAATGCACCTTGATCGGTACCGGGGTGAAGTTGCCTGCGTGGTCATAATGGGGCCCAACAGACTCCGAACAGAGCATGTCAGCATGAGGGTCAAAGGCAATGCCTCTTGCTATTATAGTCCTAGTGCCACCTTGGAACCTATAGAAGCCTTCTCTGGTCCTAGGCAAATCCCAATCCCAGAACACATTACCGGCACCAAGCCTCTTAGCCAACACCTGTGCTTCATAGCATGACAAACTATCAACCTGAGAGAACCACTGATCTAATCTCAAGGAAGAAAAAAACACACCACTAGCTACCTAGCTCAGCCATGGCTCTAATACCATGTCGAGAAACACAGATCTAGACCTAGATCGGCTATGGTGGACACAAGTCAACACACGATACATTATCAGAATGAGGAATTGTAACTCAAGTGAATTAGGTTCCAAGATAGATTAGCTTGGACTCATAAACACAATCTTGAGTGACTTAAACTGAAAGTACCATTCCATTGAAATGAGTGTCAAGTACGTGCTTATATAGCTTTTTGGATAGTACCGTTGTACCTCATTGTGCTTATGGGATTCTGTCATCTCTTCCTAGAGCATACATCATATGTCTATCTTGCATACAAAGCCATTTATGGGCAAGCCTCTATGGGCATACATATCAGGCATCATTTGCTATTCTTAACAACTATGGTAGAGGGAACCTGCCAGGTATTGGGAAGACAAAGTGATAGAGGAGTCTAGAGCAATCAAGAGCTATGAGTTACGGCCAAAATGGAGAAGAAATATATGGGATGGCAGTATGCATGCATGGAAGGCCTTCTGCAATACATTGCCATATGAAAGGGGTAATCTGACCTACTTTCCCTATCCAAGGAGATACATAGTAGATTTTGATTTGGAGGTGCATGGAAGGTATGATTTTCCTCGAATTTACAATGTTAATGCCATGACCCCTAAGGAGTGTATGATTTTCACGAAAAAAGATCTTCGCTCATCTATTTTGCACACTTCCTCAAGAAATTATCTTCATGTCCAGATCCGACGTTTATTACCACTTGTAATAATATGTGTCTCCTAAGGATACTTCTTAAGCCAAAAGCCAATAGTAGTAGTACAGGAAGGGTGACTGCCGCCCCTCTTTTTTGATATAAACACGAGCATAGATAGTTGTGCTATGACCAGACTCATGATGAGAGCAACCTTATTGCCAAGTTTTTGTATGAACCTCTTAGAGGACATGAGTGATAGTCAGTTCATGAGGTGTAACCACTCACTTTTGTCAACTACACCTATGAACATGAGGGTTAACTTAAAAAGCTATATGCTAAGTTGGTCCTTCCTAAGTAGGTCACATAAACCTCCACTCAACTCTGCCCCTGCAAGAAAATGGGATACAACTTAGCATCATCCCTTGATATTTATTTATAATTTTTATTTAAAAAAGAGAAAAGAAAGAAAGAAAGAAGAAGAAAAAAAAATAAGGAAAGAGAGAGAGAAAAAAAGACAAGAAAAAAAAAATTTCCTCATTTGTGTTGTATGGGTGCCACGAACAATGCATCTCGAGACCATTAAATCCATAGCCTCTCCCCACTTCACGCACTTAGGGTACATCAAGGGCAAGACACTACAATAGATCTATCTCCTTAAGTCATGCACAACACCTCCCCCTACCACGAACTAGGTCCTCAAGTGTGGGATAACCACTTGCACAATGCACTACACGATAAGGCAGACACTCTCCTAGGTAGTGCACCTACTCTTCCCTTATAGATATATTTTGCAGCTCTACTACTAGCCAATAACTCTAGAGGCCCTCTTCAATCAGTCAACATGTCCTCAGCACCAGCAATCTCTAATCATATATCACAAGCTTATCCTACATGATCAATTTCCCAAAAGCCCCAAGTATCATTTTCTATCCCACCCTCAACTCTCTAACCCATACCACCCAGAGCCATGGGACTGCCACTCAGCTAGGAGGTGGTAATGTTAACCCTCAAAACAACACAACCTCATAATAACACAAGACGCAAAGAAGTAAAACAACACAAGGCGCAAAGAAGACTCAAGAAGGAGCATAAAAAGATAGCTCATTCGAAAAAGAAGACAAAGAAGCGTAAGAAAAATTTTAAATATCAAGAACAAGGCACACAAGAAATTTTAAATATCAAGAACAATGCACATTTTAGCCCTCTGTAAAAGTGCCAGGCTCCCTCTTGTGCAAATTATAAATGAAAAGGTTTCTCCTTTGTTCTTGATCTTCTTTTCCTCTTCCAGGAGAGAGGCTTTTATGTCCACAAGTTTTTGCTTTGGCATGTTGATTAATGTAGTAGACACATTGTCAAACTCAAGTGGAAGACTTTTGAGAAGCACTCCCATGTAAATGTCTTCATCCATCTTCAAGTTGATTCCTGCAATTTGTGTCAACAAGCTTTCCATATAATTCAAATGAGTTGCAAGTGAGGTATTACTTTGCATGTCGAGCCTAAAAAATTCAATTAGTAAACCATATATTGAGGATTTGGAATGAGCTCCAAATAAGGTTTCTAATTGATCCCATGTTGCGTAAGAGGTTTCACAATCATCAACATGATGAATGTAGCTGTCATCAAGTTCGAGCTTGATAATAGCTTGAGCCTTATCATCATTTTTATTAATTTATACCTTGCTTAGCAACTGTAAAGATCTTCTTGCTTAGGTCCACGATTTTTCTACGAAAGTGATCTGGGTGAGTTCTACACCAACCTATTGAAAATGACAAACTTGCTTGCTTGAAATCTATCTAGAGCCCAACTTGGTTGCTTGAAATGACAAACGTGGTTGCTTCCATTATGAGAGTATCATGTGCAATGTGGAGAGTGAAGCCATGTTTGTAACTCACAAAAAAAAGAGGAACGAGGCCAAAGTAGACGCTAATTCTAATCATTGCCGAGCTAGTAAAGCGATCAAGAGCTCAACCTAAAGAAGGACATTTCAATTAGCACCTAGCCGCCGGCGGACTCCAAGCTCAAAATAAACACCAACATTCCATTTGTCTAAGAAATATGAGTGGTAGCACTCAATAAAAATATGAATGTAAAGTGCGAAGGCTTGTGTAAGAGAGTCATTTTGGATTCTAAAAAGGTTTGCAATAAATGCTACATGTTTCAACACTAAAGCTACTCTGACCTTTTTCACCAACAAACCACTTAAATCCATGGAGGTAGCGTGCCAACCTAGTTCTAGTTCCATGAAACTTTTAAGAGCGAGAGGCAACTGGATCATATTCACTATGAAAGAAAAGGATTCTATGAAGTGGTATTCTACAATAGGGAAGTGGCTCAACATGTTATTGCCCAAGGCATCTACTGCCAAGGCCGAGGCATGCTCACTCTCCTCCATCTAAGTTCAAGGATGGGAAGGGGTCACATACCTCCTCTACCTCAAGCTCTAACATTTGTGGCAACTAGACTAGGAGACAAAGCTATCGTTGCCTTGCCAAGCTCTATGGGCTCATCTTGGAGAACATGGGTTGGGATGAAGATTATAGCCTCCTGTTGAAGTGCTATTTCTATGAGCCAATGGCAGAAGGAGAGGTAGCAAGGGCAAAAGAAGAGAGGGAAGTGGCTTCAGGGTTATCAGGCCAATGGGATAGGAGCTGTCAAAATGAGGTAGAGGCCGGAGGCTTGGGCTGGGCATCAGCATCTAGATCATCTTCCAAAACAAGGATTCATGAGTGCAACCTGGAATTTTTGGATTGCCTCATTCCAGGTGTCATGCGATTTTTCCTAGAAGCTTGTCCGCAACTTCGCAAAGTCTCCAAATTGATGGGCACTGAGTCGGCTAGATTGCTGACTATGGCCAATTGCTTGTGTAGGAATGGGAATCCATTTTCACCCATTGGATTTGGTCCTAGAGGGAGTCCACCAAGTCTAAGTGCGCCTCCCAACGAGCATGCAAATCTTGCCACTGCTCTTGAAGCTCCTCTTGCTACTATACTGAACTTGGGCCCATAGGGCCTTTCTACCACACCTGCTCCATTTTTGTCTAGAGAATTTGAACTTGTTATTGCATCTATGGTGTCGTTGGAGTCCTCCTGCCACATAGTTCAAGCAGCATTGGACAATATCATGGTAAAACTCTACCAAGATGATGATTTTCATGGCATAGGTGGGCTCTGTGTGATCAGGGTGGGTATGGGGACCACTTGGATAGAAATTACATCACTAGTGGCAGTCAACTTGCTAGTTATCTATAAGTCTCCCTCTCAACTGTGCTTTTGGCCCTGGGACAACTGAATGAGAAGAGCACAATAGGACTTAAAGTCTATCTTGCTCTGGTTGAAGCTAGAAGGTGCTACTTTTGTGGTGGTGTGGGGGGTAGCCTGGTTAGTCCTCAGGATGGCATGTGTGCCTTGTCTGGCATCCTCTTTTTAATGTTTCACAAAAGTGTGGTCTACCTCCTCCTGTATAGCATTGAGCTGTCCTTCTGTGTGATAGCCTATGTAGTGGCGTGTGGGGATGAAGGGGAGGGATGGTCGGCATCTATGGTTCAAAGGGAGTAGGCAAGATCCATCGTGGTGGGGGCCAGGAATAGAAATGTGAAGTGTTGGGTATGTATGAGCCACAATGACTTCACATGTGTAGATCAGTTTTCCACATGCTTGCATTCCACTTTGAGGTGATCGAGAAAAATGCCTGCCAAGGCAATAGCCACGGGCTGTCCATGATAGGAAAAACATGGAGGCCACCCTGTTGAGATGTTGAAAGCCTTGGCCTGAAAATACAAAGCTTCCAAAAAAACTTTAGTACCTCTCACATGCTTGTCTACGATGCTGTTGAGGCAATATTCATTCTTGGTCACAAGGCCGAGGATGACCTCCATCTCACTAGTGGGGAGCAGGGTGGGGGATTTTCATATACTGTTCACAGGGAGGTGAAGGTGCTTCTATACACGCTAAGGGGGGAGGTCATAAGGATGGTCTCCCACTTCAATGTGAGGGCCTTGGTATAGTTGCAATAGAATGGTTTCAATCTCAGGGTGCATTAGGGTGCTCTCCCATGGTAGCACAAGGAAGGCGTTGAGGCACAGGTGGTACATCCATGTGTTGACAACCTCCTTATGCTCTTGGAGCACAAGGAGAATCATGTCAAGGCAAAGGATAGATACAAGAACGAGGAGAATCCTGTCAAGGCAAAGGATAGATACAAGCACTTTGAATGTGGCTAATGCATAGTTGCAACATCAACACATGTGGCCATAAGGAATAATGAGTGTCACACAATCCTCGATGCATCATACCACCACCTGAAATAGGAATCGAGAAACAATATGGTGAAGAATAATTAATAAGGGCCACGTTACCGTAAATGGTGGGTCAGAATCAATTTCAATTTGGATTTTAGTGATCAGTGGGGATTCAGAACTTGGTTTGGAAAGCTCTAAGGGGAGTGTAGAAGGTATTGATCCTAGGTTAGGATTACACTCCGAAGTGAGCAGAAAAGGGAACACTAGTTTTTTTGCATAGTAGTGCCACATTTGAAATCCATCGACAAGCTGAGGAAGAAGATTTCCCTATAAATTAGTAAGGTAAAAGGAAATAGCTACAATTGTATGGAAAATCCAAAACGAGCCACTCCATCTCATTGGTAATTTTTCAAGAAGCTTGCCTATCCGAGTTCAAAAGACCATCATTGCTTGTCCTTGCTCAAAGATCCACTTCTTAGAGAGGCAATTTGCTTGGTGTTTCTACTTGGATTGTACTTCAAACAGGGGATAAGAACTCTGAATTCGGTCCTTATCCAACTCTACAAGATCCTCAATCGGAAGGGAAGAGATTCCTGAGGAAGAATGCTATCTTCGATAGCAATCCGAAGACAACTATAAATCCAAGAGGTATAATTGCCTCAATGTTGAATGCAATCGTATAAGGAGTGAGGCCTATGGCCACTTTGAAAGATGTGTGGTAAGCCCATAATGCTACTCGGAGATTGTTATCCTGACCTTTTTTGTGATGCTTAACCAACTTTGGAAGATTTTTGCATAGGGTCTTTTTTATGGATTTGGCCAAGCCATTAGCTTGCAAGTAGTAAGGAGAGGATTTTTTATGAACCATCAAGAAGAAGAAAGTTAAATGCTTGATGATCTTATTGACAAAGTGACACCCTCAATCACTCACGAATTCTACTAGACAACCATAGCGAGTGAATATCTCTTTGAAGAGGCATGTCATCGCTATCACTAGCAATTGCCAAGACCCTATGGACCGCTTATCAAGTCAAGTGTTTCAAGTGAGTGGCAATGGCTACCTCTCACATAGTTGTGCATGCCCTCACACAATGATGTAGTGAGCTTATCATTGAATCCAATTGTTGTAGTCCTCTTCCTTGAATCCTTCGATGGCTCCACAATTCAAGGCGCTAACTCAAGCAAGCTCCATCTCCATACTCCAAGCTTCAACCTCCATAGCCGTGCATACAAGAAAAGAGAAGAGAAAAAGGAGAAGAAAGTTTCTTCACGATCCTTACACACTCACACTCTCCCTCTCACTCTTCCTCTCTCCCTCTCTCATGCACAAAAAGGAAGAAAGATCAAGAACAAGAAGGGAGCTAATTTGCACATATATCAAGAATGAGCTTATCCATTCACTTTTTGGCTTTTACATATGCCCTTCTTCCCTTGGGCACCCAATCCATTTCTATGACCGACTCCTCTACACCATGATTGTGTCTTGCTCCTCAAGCTTGCAAGCCCCATGGGGTTGTTTACATACAAGTTGGGCACAATGTGGTTCACGAATACTGAATACTTACATGGTCTCAATAGTGATCTATTACTTCTGAAAAAGCGACTGAGGCCTTAAAGGCATTTGAAAATGAATGTTCTGAAAAAATGTTAGTAATTATATTACAACCAATGAAATGCTGCCACGTAATTGTTTAAAGCTGATTTACAGGTATTCTGTGCCTATGCCGGCAGCCGGCGGACCTTTTTGGGAAGACTTTGTTTTAGCAAAAAGCGTGATGCTTTGAGGTTGAGGACTTAATTAGGCTGAGCTTTGCGTGAATTAGAACATCATTAAGGGAGGCCTCAGGTTGATCTCGTTGGGAGAGGAACGTGAAGCACGCCTGAGGGGGGGATGGAAAGCTTCCAGGCTCTTCTACGTGGTACGAGCGAGGGCTTGAAAAACGGATTGGGGGAAACCGTGGTTTTTGAATAAGCGATAAATACATGGTAGATCGACGGGAGGGGTTTCTACGAGAGAGGAAGACGAGCGACGATATCGTGGAGAGCGGGAGAAACACGAGGGGCCGTTTCTACATAGAGACGCTGCGACCCTGAATACGCTTATTTTGAGAGCGAGAGAGAGGGGGAGGATGAGCGGTGGGCCAGGTCCTCCCGTGCCTCCGCCGCCGCCCGGTGGCGGCCCAGCTGGCATGAACCCATTGGTGGAATTTCTGTGCTGCCCATGCCTGTGCTTGTCGTCTCTGCTGGCGGGATGCTGGGCATCGTGGACCCCACCTTTCTTTCCCCCTCCTCCGGGCCCCGGCCCTGGCCCTGGCCCTCCTCCTCTTCCTCCATTTGGGCCAGGCCCTCCCGGCGGCGGAGGAGGAGGGCCGGCTCCCCCTCCCTTTTGAAACGTTCTTTACATCTCGTGAAGCAAAATCTAGTAAGGGGCACAGAGAGAGAGAGAGAGGTGGGGGGGGGGGGGAGGATGTTCACGTTTACATTTCCAAGGCTAAGAGATTGTGCATTCGTGATATGTACATCCTTATGTGTATACTGGTACGCCGCACTTTGTGATTGAATAGGAAAACAATTTGCCATCGTATCTTGTATTCCATGAAGTGGAAACGTAAAATATTATTCAGCACTTTTGCATTATTGGCATTTCTTTTTCGAAATTTAAAGAGCACATAAAGGATTTTTCGGAATCTAAAGCACACATAAAAAATGACTCACCACCGTTTCAATGAAAATGCAGAAACTTAAAGAATTGCCATGATCTTAAATGGAAGCTGACAATGTAGTTATTCAATTATGTTGGTTATGAAACGTTACCTATTCAGATAAATTATAATTCAAATTTAAAGTGGAAGCTAAACATGCAGTTATTCAATTATTCTGGTTATGAAACGGCAGCTGTTTCGATAATTGTAACTAGCGTTCCTTGCGCGCGCGCAAGGAACGCTATCCCGCTTCGCGGGGTGCAAGGGAAGTGAAGCTGTCGTGCTATCGCACGGCAGCTTCACTTCCCTATCGCACAGTGGGAAATGCTATCACAAAAACATCACATACTTTACTCTCCTCTACTCACAACCCCTCTATCTTTGATTCCATTTACACCTCCCCCCTCTATATCCACACTCACTCAATCACTCTCAACCTCTCTCTCTCTCTCTCTCTCTCTCTCTCTCTCTCTCTCTCTCTCTCTAAGCACCCTCTCTATGTCTCACACACACACACACCAAACTTAAAACTAAAAGTAGTTCCAAACCAATGTAACACAAAATGCCAAACATAAAAACAATCTATCCATGCACCATACCTACAAACATTCCTCTCGACATAAATGTAAGAAATTATATGCTTGCACATGCGATAATTAGAAACAACAGCACAATACTGAAAAACGAAGCCACAAAGACCAAGTATAAGGTACGCAAGTGTTTTTAAGCACCATACGCAAATGGCTAATGCCAACAAAAAAGACAATGTCTCGAAGATGCCTAATAGAAACAAAGATTTTTGACTAATCATTAACAAAATCTTCCTCGTTGAGAAAAACACGAGAAGGCGAAGCCAGGAATGCTTCCATAGTTTCCATTCGTAATCACATCGGCAATGCAACGCAAAATGCCAAACATAAAAACAATCTCTTACATGCACCATACCTATAAACATTCCTCTCGACATAAATGTAAGAAATTATATGCTTGCACATGCGATAATTAGAAACAACAGCACAATACTGAAAAACGAAGCCACAAAGGCCAAGTATAAGGTACGCAAGTGTTTTTAAGCACCATAGGCAAATGGCTGATGCCTACAAAAAAGTCAATGTCTCGAAGATGCCTAATAGAAACAAAGATTTTTGACTAATCATTAACAAAATCTTCCTCGTTGAGAAAAACACGAGAAGGCGAAGCCGGGAATGCTTTCATGGTTTCCATTAGTAATCACATCGGCAATGCAACGGTATAAGTAAGTACGTGGAATAACAATGTTACACGTACTTACTTATAATTGAGGCAGAGACTAAGCACCACAAAAATAATTTCCATAAGAGACCTAGTCAAAATGAAGCCACAAAGGCCAAGCATAAGGCACCGACGTATTTCTAAGTACCATAGGCAAATGGCCGATGCCTACAAAAAAAGACAATGTCTCAAAGACGCCTAATGGAAAGAAATCTTCCTTTTCTTCGAGGAATCATTAACAAAATCCTCCTCCTTGAGCAAAATATGTGAAGGTGAAGCATTGCACGATTCCACAGATTCCATTGGTAATCGCATGGGCGATGCAACGGTCCTACCTCTCTCTTCACCACCTGCATTAGAACAAAAATTACAATATAAGTACATGGAACAACTAACAAAGTTCATTCCATCCCAACAACAATAATACCTGGTCGAACATTTGTGAACCACTCCGTAGGTACTGACAAACGTTGATGCAGTGTCACAAAACAACCCAAATCTTTGAACCCATACTTAAACCAATGCCTCGGTATCTTATCTGTATGGGAGCGTTGAAATCTCTTCTTATGGTCAACCTCGTACATATGCACCCGAAAACATTGTGTGTATCCACAATGTACAACTTCAATAAAAACTGGGAGCTTGATGTCAATATTAACATCATCATATAAACGCTCGATGACCCTTGCAAGTGTTCTTCTTATGATATTATCAGGAGCTATAGTGAGTAATGTGCATTGCAGCTCCTTTTGATAGTCAGAAGCTGGGTAATAGTGCCACTCCAGGGTAGGCATCTGCAAAAGTTAAATGAATAGTGAAATATGAAAAAATTACACTTCCAAGAGTATATGCCAACCAAACAGCGCATAGAGAGCAATTCACACATATGTAAAACCAACTTCCCTGCATGGTCATATATATGCAAAAACCAATGTACCTACATGGTCGTCAATAACTACATCTCCGCAAAGAAAGTAATGCACATTATTGCACCTTTCGGAGAACATCCTTGTATACAATGTTTGTGGTCATACCCCCATCCTCTTCACCCAATAGCACTTTCACACCATGCGAAGATTTTACCCTTGAAAATGCAACATACAGTTGACCATGTGTAAACACTGGTGCCTTCAGATAAAGCCCAACAATGAACAAAGTTTGCCCCTGTGACTTGTTGATTGTCATAGCGAATGCCAACCGGATGGGAAACTGTCTCCGCTTCATAGTAAATGGCAAATGTGTAGCATTTGAAATAAAAGTAATACGGGGAATAAAAACTCGTTCGCCCACATTTGCCCCTGTTATTATCTGAGCATCTATCACTTTCCTATTGAAAGCTCTGCATATCAATCGCGTACCGTTACACATACCCCTTCCTGGATTTAGGTTTCTAAGAAGAATAATAGGTGCATTTATCTTCAACAGCAATAAATGAGGAGGAAATCCACCTCCAAGGTCTAATGTATTTAAATACTCAACAGAGTACAAAAATGAGTCGTCGGTCTCTGCAATTGAATCTGCACTATAATACTGCCTGACCTCCCCTGGCATTAGTTGCAATGCACGATCATTCAAAGTAGCCACCTCTGTATTCCGCGAGGCAAGTATAGCTCGCTCACTAAAATACGACGTGTAGTCACCCACATTGGACACGTCACTGTAGACACTATCAATTAGTGTTTCGATAGAGTGCCCTTTTAATATCATGCCAGGTGGGACACACAACTTATCACAACTTTCGGTAACACCCACTCCATCCCCTATTCCTTGAATCCAATAGATGAACCCATTGTCCACCACACTACCAGCTGTCGACACTCGCATATTCCCAGATAGCCTTAGCACCCTTATGTAACACCACAAATCAGAGTAACACAATGCAGCATTAACAATATCCTCACGTGTTCCCTTTACCACAACAGGCAAGACTTGTCTAAAATCTCCCCCAAACAAAACAACTTTTCCACCAAATGGCTTATCACAGCTCATAACATCTCTTAGAGTTCTATCAACCGCTTCGAAGGCATGTCGATGGGTCATAGGAGCCTCATCCCACAAAATAAGGCTTGTTTGTCTCAATAATTGAGCAAGGTCACTTTGAACAGGAATATTGCAAGTGGATCGATTATTTAATTCTACTGGGATTTTAAACCGCGAGTGAGCTGTACGACCACCTGGCAAAAGCAAGGCAGCAATGCCACATGATGCTGTTGCCAATGCTATGCGACCACCACTGCGTACCTTCGCAAGCAAACATTTGTATAGGAAAGTCTTTCCAGACCCACCAGGACCATCCAAAAAGAATACATCCCCAGTATCTGTATCAACAGCTTCCATGACTGCACCGAAGGCAATTCTTTGTCCTTCATTCAACATTCCCTCCATGGATTCAGAAACCCTATGTTGTTCTGATATGTTGTATGCATATTCATCTTGCAAAAGAGGGTTAGCATGTAGTTGTGATTTTGGTTGATGAGGTTCAGGCAACCCATCAAAATCACAAAGTCTTCGTCCTACATGACGTAAAAGGTCTTGTAGATGCAACAAAGCCATGTTAGATGCCTCACGCTGCAGAACACCAAGAGAGGCATGCACGTGCTGTAACTGCAATCTATACATGATATCCTCTACCATTTGTACCATAAATCTTTCCCATAGATGGCCAGGCCGAGCTGGCTCACAAAAGACCAAAATTGCAACAAACAAAGTTCGGAGTTGAGCACCAGTTTGCACAGAGGCAGCTTCCTCTAAGCACACAACATATTCATCATCGCTCTCCAAAATGCCCCTTGCAATGCAAGCATCCCTAAAAGTATCACAAATCATGCTATCAACAGTACGCAAATCTTCAAAAGAAGTACATCCCCGACACTCTGTTAAAAGCATCCGCAAATAGTAGAGCTCACCACAGGTAGGCGCCACAAAATACATCCGACCACATGTATTCCCACGCTTCCTTCTAGTCCACATCTTATGTCGTGCATTCCACACCCAATACACTGGAAAGTCTTGATAACGAATAGTCCTAGCCTCTGGATGAATGCGGTTGCACACAAACCATTCAGTAAGAGTAGTTTTCTGAAGGTCTTCATTTTGCACAACATCTGGTATACTATCTGTATCCCGAAACACCACATAGTTCTCACCAGGCAAGTGTACCTGCAGACGTTGTATATCAGGCTTTTCATCGTGCAATGCATAGTCATAGATCCGCCAACATGCCTCAGAGGCAGAAACATATCGTGCATCCAAATAACTTTGTATCTCGTCCACCTCGTGAGCATCGCCACCATTCTGGACTGAATCAACCCCAACAGAAAATTTGACGGTTGCACGATCATGCCCCTTGTACACATACTTATACAAATACTTCACAGCCGCAATTGTCGAGCAGACCTCTACATTTATGTGTGCATTGTATTTTTTACTCAAGAATGGATTATATGGAACAATCCATCGATTATCAATAACATTACCATTTATGATCACAGAGTTTCCATCATCTCGTCTTCGATAAACGGGATAGCCAGAACTATCAACTGTCGTCATGCCCACTAATTTTCGTGGGTAATCTTTAGTACATCTACCCTTGTCCATACAGGGACTCTTGGGGTTCAATCCTCCGCAAGGGCCATGAATGTTACACTTTGAAATTGTCTCAAATAAGGCTGGAAACTTAACTCTATTGGGTAACTCAGCACAAACCAGTCTATCGTAGTGACATGCTTCTGAAGGTTTGAAAGACGACTCTAAAATTAGCAAAGTATGAGAATGTGGTAGCCCCCTCTTTTGGAATTCAATCACAGTAACATAGCCAGCAACCTTTCCAAAGAGATCCTTTCGCAACAACGTACACATCAAATCAGCATGCTTTTTATGAAACACGCGAGCAGTCAAATCCGGACGATCATAAGCACTTTGCCCAGGCAATAAAGCATTAGTAATCTCCAACCACTTTGGATTGCATGTCATTGTTATAAAAAGGTCAGGTTTTCCCTTACATCGCACTATAGCCATGGCATCCTGATATAATTGATACATGTGCCTTGGTCCACCTGTGAATGACGATGGTAAAACTATCCTCTTGCCAACAGAGGCACCAACAATCGGCATTGTCCCATCATCGTTTGCCCCCACCATGTCTGCCAAGCCTTTATAGGCCTCCGATCGTAACACCGATTGATTCTGGCGACACCAAGTTAACCTGCATTGCTCTATACTACAATAAGCATCAACAATAAATTGCTGCAATAGTCGACCAGCACGCAATATGCACACCTCAGTATCTTCACGCACTTGAAGACGAAATGCATAAAACTGCATCTGGGTAACACAATTTTTATTGGACAATTCATATATGTTAACAGGAACACTAACATTACTGTAGGGAACCTTTACATGCCAACCATCATCCCCCATAGGAAAAAGGAGGACATATAGCATTGGCATATATGCCCTATGCAAGTTTGAAATAGCAACACATCGACCACCCCGAGTGTAAACATGAATATCCCGACGATCAAGAGTACCCTCGTCACCCTGCCCTGGCATGATAGCTGCAACCTCAGTTGCTGCAGGAGCAGAGTATTGTTTACTGGTTCTTTGAATACCAAAAATACTCATTCTTAGTTCCTGCACGGGATTATTTTGCAATTGCAAACCCACTGACCTAAAAGCACGTGCATATATGTTGTGTCGATGCATCATACATTGAAGCTCCCCTAGCAAGTTTGGTAATAAATCATGCATAACCCCCAGTCTATTAAGCAACTCATGCTCGGTATCATAAACATACAGTTGTGCAAATCTTGGCCTTTCTTGACGCTGCACATCAGGAAGCAAAGTACCTATACGGTGATAAACAGACCCATGCACTCTAAAGGTGTAACCATTCCCAATAACGGGTAGCTCATCAACATTAGCTCCGAGTGATACAAATGCAAGAGCGCTGTTGTATGCTCGTATGCTGTTTTTAAATATCCTACTCTGAGGGTGCATGCCATGCAACAAATCATGCAATGGCTGTGGTGGACGTTGCAACGGCGGCAACATTACTTTTCCATTTCGACAACAGTGTCTTCCAAACAAAATCGACCCTTGAACCCGAGTCTCGCATCTCCACAACTTAGCTGAACACCTTTCACACATCATACAAAGACTCCCCATGGAATGCACATCCGGCTCTTGAAATAGTAGTATTGACATTGCGGGGTGAACATCCGTTGCAGGCAAAGCATTTAAAATGGAGCACAATCCACCACTTTGGGGATCAAAAACAGCAATATTATGAGCACGTGACTCATTAGCCACGGAATTTTCCACATTGTGGTGATTTCCAAAATCTAAACCAACATACTGTTCAACTGGCTCATTATCCCCATTTACAAATTCAACACGGTGAGACACACTCTCACAAACGACTCCACTAAGATTTCCCCCATGTTGGCACATAGACATTGAAGCATTATTAACATGTGACTCAAAAGTCACATGATCAAGACCATTGCAACCACCCACTAATGGCAAAGCATTCGTCAAATCCACACCAAACTGTCGCTGGGCTTGAAATCCCCTAATGGTTCTATCCGGTGATGGCAAAACATTAGCCACATCTATACCAAATTGTGGTTGGCCTAGTTCACAATGACCATTTAGAATCTTCTCATGGAACGAATGGTTTTCAATGTCTCTTTGAATGGATCTACCACGATCTAAAATCCCTTTCCGAGCCCTGAGTCTAGCAACCTGCCGTCGCTCATACCTCGTGGAAGTAAGCACGTCCCTACGAACACGCAACACATAGTCTCTCCCAGTTGCTCGATGCGAACACCCCATATTGATCACTTGGCCACAAAACCTATTATCAACGTATACACACATTTAATATATAAATATGTAAATTTAAGATTAAATATCAAGACACAAAACCACTACAACCCAATCAATGTAAAAAGACGCTACACCAGCCCATTAGAGAGAGAGAGAGAGAGAGAGAGAGCCTGGTTGCTAAGATAGAAGTAACCCTGGTAATTAACAAAAGAAAGTAAACATGCAACTGAAGAAACGACTATCAATACACTTTATCAAAGGCATGGTTTGATTTCTAAACTAAATGTATTGCGTACATTCGATGTACACAATATATCAAATCTAAATATACCAACCATCATTGGAGTATCAAATCTGCTCCATGTAAATATCAAGAAAGAGACATCACGTCATACACACTCAATACATTTTACTCAAATACGCTTTGTTATATCAAAAGTGTTACACATCTTAGCACTTTTCATGTAGGCTTTACAAAAAGAAGCAAATATTATCATAAAAAGTGCCAGCCCATGCACTTTAAAATACGCAACACAATCTGAACCTATAAGTTCCACCCCAAGCAATTTTTGCATATACATAGTCTTCTTAGATGCGACCGTTCATCTGACGGCTCAATTGTTGCAACAAAGCATTAAACCTACTAACATTCATTTGAAACTGCAAGAACGGCAACCGACAACCCCTCTGGCAGATCACAGGTTCATGGTCATCTCCAAGCCCCCAAACGGAAGCCCACATATTGTTCACCAGCAGATTCATTAATCTGCTTGTCTCAGAAATAATTGCTGAAAGTGCCCTTACTTCACCACCCAAATCAGTCGACACTTGCTGGAGAACACCCTGCGTGTGTCTGGTCTCGCTGACAACACCATACAGACCTTTAGTCTGTTCATGTAACTCCATTGAGTATATGGCAAGCGCACTATCAACACGCGTACATAAACTCGTCTGCATTTCCATCAACTCATTCATCTTGGCCTCAAGTTTTTTAAGGTCCGAAGCGTCCGAAGTAGCCCTTGTGTTTCTTCGAAACTTTGCAGCTCTTGTACATTTAGCAACATGTATCTCTTGTCTCCTTGCCACCTCTTTCATTTTTCGCACATTCATTCTATTAGAGCTCATACGTTGGCTGCAATGAAACATATAAACAATCATCTCCAAAAATATAAATAGTAGCACTTTGACGCAATCACAATTAACAAAACTATCTTCCATACCCATGCGAATGAACCCAAGCTGGCAAGCGCCGAAGAGATGACGTTGTTGCCATTTTGTTTATTTCAACTGAATCCACTACACTCAATGGAGTCGAAAGCACTACGTCGGGAATATCTCCTATGGCTTCGCTTTGTTCCATGGCTACATCAAACGTCAAGACATAAGTGATAGACACATTCACAACCTTCTTGAGAGTAAAGAACATGTTCCTATACATAAAGGTATCCCCAGTCTCGAAATCACAAACTCTAAATGGGCGAAAGAATATATGTACGCTACACATGAGTACTATCATGCACACATGGCACTCACCAAGTTCCAACCATGCATTGCCTAAAGGCCCTGCCAATGGATCTTCAATCATGTACATCTTCACAGAAAGATATCCTATACAGAAAGATATCCCCAGTCTCAAAATACTTATTGGTGTAAACCCCATAGGACACACAATAACTTACTAACTCACATTCGCAACCACAAACCCTAAATGCATGAAAGAATATATGTACGTTGCATGAGTGCTATCATGCACACATGACGCTCACTAAGTACCAACCATACATTGTCTAAAGGCCATGCCATGTCGATCTTCATTCACGTACATCAGCACAATCTTGAGAGAAAAGAACATCACGTATATAGAAGGGTGTCACCATTCTTGAAATACTTATTGGTGTCAATCCCATAGGACACACAATACCTTGCCAACTCACATTCGCAGAGAGAGAGACAAAGAGAGAGGAGCGAGGAAGGCAAACTATACAAAACGTCGCAACATATCAAAGCTACAATCATTCTATGTATCTAGTCCAATCTAAGTTTCAAAAGTACATTAGCAAAATTGCTCAGTAATCAATAGAGAAACATAGAGAAACAGAGAGAAAGAGGAACTATTAAAATGGATTGAAAGTAGTTTTATAATTTGCAAGACACATACGATGTGTTTCAAAATGAAGATTTTCATCAAACAATTCATTTAAGAAGTCTTGCAAGAATTACATATACCAAGCAAACCACGACAAAGAAGCACTGGTTAACATCGCCAAAAACCTATTGTGAACCACTATTCAATGATGCAATGTTCTCTAGTGCATATCAAGGGCAATGATCTCCAGTGCCAGAAGATGAGCCTGCACGGCGATTCATCTGCGTTAACATTGCTGAGAATCTATTCAAATAAACTTTCAAAGAAGTAAGTTGCACATCAAGAGCAATGTTCTCCGGTGCAACTAAGCTCTCGTTCTTGTGTGCAATCAGCTCACATACTCCATCCTCTATACGACCTGTACTATCAAGAATATAGAGAGGAGCGAGGAAGGCAAACTATATAAAACGCCGCAACATATCAAAGCTACAATCATTCTATGTATCTAGTCCAATCTAAGTTACAAAAGTACATTAGCAAAATTGCTCAGTAATCAATAGAGAAACATAGAGAAACAGAGAGAAAGAGGAACTATTAAAATGGATTGAAAGTAGTTTTATAATTTGCAAGACACATACGATGTGTTTCAAAATGAAGATTTTCATCAAACAATTCATTTAAGAAGTCTTGCAAGAATTACATATACCAAGCAAACCACGATAAAGAAGCACTGGTTAACATCGCCAAAAACCTATTGTGAACCACTATTCAATGATGCAATGTTCTCTAGTGCATATCAAGGGCAATGATCTCCAGTGCCAGAAGATGAGCCTGCACGGCGATTCATCTGCGTTAACATTGCTGAGAATCTATTCAAATAAACTTTCAAAGAAGTAAGTTGCACATCAAGAGCAATGTTCTCCGGTGCAACTAAGCTCTCGTTCTTGTGTGCAATCAGCTCACATACTCCATCCTCTATACGACCTGTACTATCAAGAATATCTTTCAGCTTCCCTTCTTGATCATTCGAAGATCCAGCACGCGGACACCAATTTTTCTGAATATGCTCATAAATGTCACCTATATAACCCTTGATCTCTTCTAACTCGCCCTGTATAGTTACTGCATCAGCAAGGTGCCCTTCATATTTCTCATCCAACATTCTCTCAATCCTCTGTAGTCGGTCACCAATGTTCTCAGAAATTGAAATTGAAGCCTTTTGACGTCGAAATAGTGTCTTCACTTGCTTTTCAATCCTATCCAGGCGACGAATAAACCTTAAGGAACCAACGGAACTATCATGCCCTGCAACATGCTTAAGTGCACGACGAACAGCCTTTTTCCTTGTGGCCTCCTTTATTTTGCGTGCATTCATTTGCACGTCAGAAGTGCACTGTATAATATCTTCTACAGACATATTCTTGTTTGCTGTAGAAGCCTCCATACTGGACAAAAAGACGCGTTAGCCTTGAGGGACATATAAAATATTCTCAAAATTTTAAAACAGCAAAAACTACCATGTTTTATACTACCAAAGTTTAACTAACCCTCTCTCTCTGCTTGTCCCTCTCCCTCTCTATACACCTAACCAACCAACCAATACACTAAGTAACCAACCTCTAAACTAAAGTAACCTACGAACCAAACTAACTAACTAACAACCTATTTCACTAACTTACTATATATTTAACTATATAAATCAACCCTAAACTAACACAACTAACTAAACTAACCAAGTAAACTAAATAAAATAAACTAACCCTAAACTAAATGCAAAGTAACTAACACACAAAAATAATTCAAACTAATTATTTAAACCAATAACCTAATTAACTAACCAACAACCTAATTAACTAACTAATTTACTATTTATCTAAATATATTCAACTAAATAAACTAAATATAAACTAAAACAAAAAAATAAACTAACCCTAAACTATTAACTAAATAAACAAATAACTAACTAAATGAAACAACTAAACTAAATAAACAACCAAAACTAACTAAACTAACTAACCACAAATCTAACCAAACTAACTAACAACCTATTTCACTAACTAACTTACTATATATTTAACTAAATAAACTAATCCTAAACTAACACAACTAACTAAACTAACTAAGTAAACTAAATAAAACAAAATAACTAAAAACTAAGTTCATGTAACATAGGACTAAAAGTTTACATGGGTATGCATGTAACTATTTATCCATGATTGTCTACCTAACTACTTATATACATGGATATTATTATAACCACACAATCGACTAAATAAACTAAGTAAACTAACTAAACTAACTAACCACAAATCTAAACTAACTAAACCAAATAACCACAAACAACCAAAACTAACTAAATAACTAACTAAACAAACCAACCCTAAACTATTAACTAAATAAACTAAATAGATAATTAAATAAAACAACTAAACTAAATAAACAACCAAAACTAACTAACAACCTATTTCACTAACTAACTTACTATATAACTTACTATATATTTAACTATGTAAATCAACCCTAAACTAACCAAGTAAACTAAATAAAATAAACTAACCCTAAACTAAATGCAAAGTAACTAACACACAAAAATAATTCAAACAGGGTAATTTAAACCAATAACCTAATTAACTAACCAACAACCTAATTAACTAACTAATTTACTATTTAAACCAATAAATACATCAAAACACATTTACAACCTAAACCAAATAACCACAAACAACCAAAACTAACTAAATAACTAATTAAACTAAATAACTAACTAAACTAACTAACCACAAATCTAAACTAACTAAACCAAATAACCACAAACAACCAAAACTAACTAAATAACTAACTAAACAAACCAACCCTAAACTATTAACTAAATAGACTAAATAACTAATTAAATAAAACAACACATTTACAACCTGAAAGAGAGAGAGAGAGAGAGAGAGAGAGAGAGAGATCACCGACCTGAAATATCCTCACAAACAAACTGCACAAAATATAAACCAAAATACCAATAAATTAGACAATACCAAGCAAAGCAACCTCTCTCTCTCTCTCTCTCTCTCTCTCTCTCTCTCTCTCTCTCTCTCTCTCTCTCTCTCTCTCTCTCTCTCTCTCTCTCTCTCTCTCTCTCTCTCTCTCTCTCTCTCTCTCTCTCTCTCTCTCTCTCTCTAAACTAAAACTAAAACATACATGGATATTATTATAACCACACAATGGACTAAATAAACTAACTAACTATAAATAAACTAAGTCATAGTCTAATCAACTAACTAAATAAACTAACTAAACCAAATAACCACAAACAATCAAAACTAACTAAACTAACTAACCACAAAAATAATTCAAACCCTAAACTAACACAACTAACTAAACTAACCAACCCTAAACTATTAACTAAATAAACTAAATAACTAATTAAATAAAACAACACATTTACAACCTGAAAGAGAGAGAGAGAGAGAGAGAGATCACCGACCTGAAATATCCTCACAAACAAACTGCACAAAATATAAACCAAAATACCAATAAATTAGACAATACCAAGCAAAGCAACCTCTCTCTCTCTCTCTCTCTCTCTCTCTCTCTCTCTCTCTCTCTCTCTCTCTCTCTCTCTCTAAACTAAAACTAAAACATACATGGATATTATTATAACAACCTACGAACTAAACAAACTAAACCAAGTAAGGTAAGCAACTAATCAGCCAAACTAAAGTAACTAACCCATAACACATATATAAACTAAAACAAAAAAACAAACTAACCCTAAACTAAGACACAATCTTCTAAAGTAACTAAGCAACTAATCTAAGGTAAAATCTACTAAGTAACTAACCCATAACACATATATAAACTAAAATAAAAAAACAAACTAACCCTAAACTGTATGTAAAGTAACAAACTAACCCTAAACTAACTAATTAAAAAAACTAACTAAATAAAGTAAGTTATAGTCTAATCAACTAACTAAATAAACAAAGTAAATCAAATAACCACAAACAACCAAAACTAACTAAATAACTAAATAAACTAAATAACTAACTAAAAAAACTAACAAAACTAAATAAACAACCTAAACTAACTAATCACAAATCTAACCAAAGTAACTAACAACCTATTTAACTAACTAACTTACTCTCTCACTCACTCACTCTCTCTCTCTCACTCACTCTCAAGTAACTAACACTCACTCTCTCTCTCTCTCTCTCTCTCTCTCTCTCTCTCTCTCTCTCTCTCTCTCTCTCTCTCTCTCTCAAGTAACTAACACATACATAAACTAAAACAAAAAAGCAAATTAACTCTAAACTATATCTAAAGTAACTACTACCTTACTAACCCTAAACTATATCTAAAGTAACTACTACCTTACTAACCCTAAACTATATCTAAAGTAACTAACACTCAATCTAAAGTAACTATTAACTAAATAAACTAACTAACTAAATAAAGTAACTAAGTTATAGTCTAAAACTAACTAATCTAAATAACTAACTAAACAAACTAACAAAACTAAATAAACAACCAAAACTAACTAAACTAACTAACCACAAATCTAACCAAACTAATTAACAACCTATTTAACTAACAACCAATAAATATATCAAAACAAATTTACAACCTGAAAGAGAGAGAGAGAGAGAGAGAGAGAGAGAGAGAGAGAGAGAGAGATCACTGACCTCAAACTAACCAAAACTAACTATTTAAATCAATAACCTAATTAACTAACCAACAACCTAATTAACTAACTAATTTACTATTTAAACCAATAAATACATTAGAAAATACCAATAAATTAGACAATACCAAGCAAAGCAACCTCTCTCTCTCTCTCTCTCTCTCTCTCTCTCTCTCTCTCTCTCTCTCTCTCTCTCTCTCTCTCTCTCTCTCTCTCTCTCTCTCTCTCTCTCTCTCTCTCTCAACTAAAACTAAAATAAACAAACTAAACCTAAACTATTAACTAAATAATCTAAATAACTAACTAAATAAAACAACTAAACTAAATAAACAACCAAAACTAACTAAACTAACTAACCACAAATCTAACCAAACTAACTAACTTACTATATTTATTTAACTAACTAACTAAACTAACTAAATAAACTAACTAAACCAACTAACCACAAATCTAATCAAACTAACTAACAACCTATTTAACTAACTAACTTACTATATTTAACTAACATTTACAACCTGAAAGAGAGAGAGAGAGAGAGAGAGATCACCGACCTGAAATATCCTCACAAACAAACTGCACAAAATATAAACCAAAATACCAATAAATTAGACAATACCAAGCAAAGCAACCTCTCTCTCTCTCTCTCTCTCTCTCTCTCTCTCTCTCTCTCTCTCTCCCTCCCTCTCTCTCTCTCTCTCTCTCTCTCTCTCTCTCTCTCTCTCTCTCTCTCTCTCTCTCTCTCTCTCTCTCTCTAAACTAAAACTAAAACATACATGGATATTATTATAACAACCTACGAACTAAACAAACTAAACCAAGTAAGGTAAGCAACTAATCAGCCAAACTAAAGTAACTAACCCATAACACATATATAAACTAAAACAAAAAAACAAACTAACCCTAAACTAAGACACAATCTTCTAAAGTAACTAAGCAACTAATCTAAGGTAAAATCTACTAAGTAACTAACCCATAACACATATATAAACTAAAATAAAAAAACAAACTAACCCTAAACTGTATGTAAAGTAACAAACTAACCCTAAACTAACTAATTAAAAAAACTAACTAAATAAAGTAAGTTATAGTCTAATCAACTAACTAAATAAACAAACTAAATCAAATAACCACAAACAACCAAAACTAACTAAATAACTAAATAAACTAAATAACTAACTAAAAAAACTAACAAAACTAAATAAACAACCTAAACTAACTAATCACAAATCTAACCAAAGTAACTAACAACCTATTTAACTAACTAACTTACTCTCTCACTCACTCACTCTCTCTCTCACTCACTCTCAAGTAACTAACACTCACTCACTCTCTCTCTCTCTCTCTCTCAAGTAACTAACACATACATAAACTAAAACAAAAAAGCAAATTAACTCTAAACTATATCTAAAGTAACTACTACCTTACTAACCCTAAACTATATCTAAAGTAACTACTACCTTACTAACCCTAAACTATATCTAAAGTAACTACTACTTTACTAACCCTAAACTATATCTAAAGTAACTAACACTCAATCTAAAGTAACTATTAACTAAATAAACTAACTAACTAAATAAAGTAACTAAGTTATAGTCTAAAACTAACTAATCTAAATAACTAACTAAACAAACTAACAAAACTAAATAAACAACCAAAACTAACTAAACTAACTAACCACAAATCTAACCAAACTAATTAACAACCTATTTAACTAACAACCAATAAATATATCAAAACAAATTTACAACCTGAAAGAGAGAGAGAGAGAGAGAGAGAGAGAGAGATCACTGACCTCAAACTAACCAAAACTAACTATTTAAATCAATAACCTAATTAACTAACCAACAACCTAATTAACTAACTAATTTACTATTTAAACCAATAAATACATTAGAAAATACCAATAAATTAGACAATACCAAGCAAAGCAACCTCTCTCTCTCTCTCTCTCTCTCTCTCTCTCTCTCTCTCTCTCTCTCTCTCTCTCTCTCTCTCTCTCTCAACTAAAACTAAAATAAACAAACTAAACCTAAACTATTAACTAAATAATCTAAATAACTAACTAAATAAAACAACTAAACTAAATAAACAACCAAAACTAACTAAACTAACTAACCACAAATCTAACCAAACTAACTAACTTACTATATTTATTTAACTAACTAACTAAACTAACTAAATAAACTAACTAAACCAACTAACCACAAATCTAATCAAACTAACTAACAACCTATTTAACTAACTAACTTACTATATTTAACTAACTAAACTAACTAAATAAACAAACCCTAAACCAACACAACTAACTAAACTAACTAATTTCGACAACTAACAAAAGAGGATTGTTGATTCAATCAAAGATGACGAACAGAGATGAACTAAATAAACTAAATAACTAACTAAATAAACAGCCAACACTAACTAAACCAACTAACCCTAAACTAACTAACAACCTATTTAACTAACTAACAACCTATTTAACTAACTAACAACCTATTTAACTAACTAACCCTCAAACTAACTAACAACCTATTTAACTAACTAACTAAATAAACTAACCCTAAACTATATGTAAAGTAACAAACTAACCCTAAACTAACTAATTAAAAAAACTAACTAAATAAAGTAAGTTATAGTCTAATCAACTAACTAAATAAACAAACTAAATCAAATAACCACAAACAACCAAAACTAACTAAATAACTAAATAAACTAAATAACTAACTAAAAAAACTAACAAAACTAAATAAACAACCTAAACTAACTAATCACAAATCTAACCAAAGTAACTAACAACCTATTTAACTAAACTAACTAAATAAACAAACCCTAAACCAACACAACTAACTAAACTAACTAATTTCGACAACTAACAAAAGAGGATTGTTGATTCAATCAAAGATGACGAACAGAGATGAACTAAATAAACTAAATAACTAACTAAATAAAACAACTAAACCAAATAAACAGCCAACACTAACTAAACCAACTAACCCTAAACTAACTAACAACCTATTTAACTAACTAACCCTCAAACTAACTAACAACCTATTTAACTAACTAACTAAATAAACTAACCCTAAACTATATGTAAAGTAACAAACTAACCCTAAACTAACTAATTAAAAAAACTAACTAAATAAAGTAAGTTATAGTCTAATCAACTAACTAAATAAACAAACTAAATCAAAACTAACTAAATAACTAAATAAACTAAATAACTAACTAAAAAAACTAACAAAACTAAATAAACAACCTAAACTAACTAATCACAAATCTAACCAAAGTAACTAACAACCTATTTAACTAACTAACTAAATAAACTAACCCTAAACTAACACAACTAACTAAACTAACCAAGTAAACTAAATAACTAACTAAACTAAATAAATTAAACTAACTAACAACCTATTTAACTAACTAACTTACTATATATTTAACTAACTACCTATTTAACTAACAGACTCTCTGACGTCATCAGAAGCATTTCCCTGCACCGAGTCTGACATGACCTGCTGCCTCTCGACGGCGGCCCTTTCTTCAATGGCAACATCTCCGACAGCTTTTTCCTTGTAATCATCTGCTTTTATATTGATATTATTCTCCTTCAAGTAAGTCTTCTTCTTCTCGGAATTGCTGATGTTGCTGGTGGCCCTTAATGTTACTCCAGGCCTGGAAAAGGTGCCTCTGCATGGGTTGCTGCTGCAAAATGTGCTGCGCCTGGATGTCAGTAACAGCCGCCATGGCGGATCGCAGGACCGTTATGAGGGGAGAGGAGCCAGATGTTTTTGTGGCTCGACCTGGACAGCCCGGACGTCTCCCCAAGCTCGACCTGGACAGCCCGGAAGCAAGCGAGGTCTTGGTCGGCCAGGCCAGCAGGGACCCCGATGAGCTGAACGCCACGGGAGAGGTGGTCGCGGTAATGGAAGGCAGGAGGAGGTGGGGCAGGGAGACGCCCACGCGTCAAGAGGCGGTTGGTAGGGCAGCGCCCACGTGACAGGCCCGGGCTGCACGTATGAGCTGGTGCGCAGGCTGCTGGCCTGGCACGTATGAGCTGGTGCGCGCGTACTTGCGGAGTCAGCCTTGATCGAGTCTGTGGTGCCCCCCCAGCCGCCCCTGGTCTCTGATCTTCTCCTGCAGCAGCAGCAGCAGCAGCATACAACTCGCAAGAAACCCGCCTCTCTTCATCCATCCCCCTCCCCCCCCCTTCCCTCCCCCCCAAAAACCAAGCCGGGAAAATAAAAATTTCCGCCTTTCCTCCTCACAGACCTTAGCTTAATGGTAAAGCCCCTTTCTCAGCCTAAAACGCAGTCAACCAGAGAGAGAGAGAGAGAGAGAGAGAGAGAGAGAGAGAAAACACAAAAATGCTGAGAGAGAGAGAGAGAAGACTGACCTCCTGTTGCTTGTTGCTGGCCTGCCTCCTGCTGCTTGCTGGCCTGCCTCCTGCTGCTTGCACTTGCTGCCTCCTGAGTGAGAGTGAGAGTGAGAGTGAGAGTGAAAGTGAGAATGAGAGTGAGAGTGAGAGAAGAAGAGAAGGTGGTGGAAGGAGACCACGTTCCATTCTGCTCCCAATCATGTGACATTAATGGTCACTTACCTTTCATTCTCCTCCTAATCATGTGACATTAATGGTCACTTTGGTTTGGTTTGGGAGCCAGGTTCGGGAGCACTGTGGTGGTTCGACACTTTCCCGAACCTGTAGCTCAAATAATAATGTAGTATAGATATAGATTCTAATTTAAATATTATAAAAGCATGTGGCAAGATGGGGTTAGAAGTTGGTTTGTAGTGCAAGCACTCGCAAATGCAGGAATTCAACTATATTGGTTATGAAGCGTTAACTATTCAAATAATTTGAATTGAAACCTCAAAAGAGGTATGCGGCAAGAGTTTGAGAATTTGAAATTGGTTCGTAATGTAAATACTATTGAGTCCAACGAGAAAATAGGAAAGAACGGATTTTAAACTTTCATCGCCTTGGTATGTTCACTTCACTTGTAAATAGCTCAAAGCTCCACGGAAAGATGGAGAATGTTTTTCCATGGCCCAAGATGTAGATAGATGGAATAAATGGGTCAATGGTTGTTGACTCTTGCTTAACTCAAGTTAAAAACATGCTTTAGTTTATTGTATTGATCGTTGTAGTAATGTTTAAAGTTAATCATATTATAAGCACTCGGGGAAGCATTGTTTTCAATTGCTAAATGAGTGCACAAGGTGACAATTTGATCAATTGATTTGGTTGTCATTCTTGAGTTTGCATGTTGACTTTAAAGCCTAAATGTCTAATTTTCTTGCATTAGGCAAAGGAAAGAGTGTGCATTGTCAATAATAAAGGTGGGAAAGGGAAAAATGGAAAGGTCTTAACAATGAAGGTAGTTGGATATGTCTTTCACTTGAAAGTTATGAACCTTTAGAAGAAATTACAAAAGATTTGGTTGGATGTGTTTTTCGCTTGACAGCTATGAACCTTTAGCATGAATTTCAAAAGAACTTTAGTTTCAATAGCATGATAGACTCTCAAACGTGGTTTTTGTCAATGATAAGGGTGGGGAAGGGAAAAAAGGAAAGATCTTAACAATGAACATAGGTGGATGTGTTTTTCGCTCTATGGTTATAAACCTCTGTAGTAGGAATTTCAAAAGATTTTAGGGAAAAATAGAAAGACTTTTAACAATGTGATTGGATGTGTTGTTCACTTGATAGTTATAAACCTCTATAGTAGGAATTTCAAGAGACTTTTAGTTTCAATACCATGGATAGGCTTTCAAACATGGTTTTTATCTTACTAGGATGCTTAAATTTTTGTGAGTGATGGGGCAAGTCTAGTTAAGCCTTGGGCCACATTGGAAAGAACCAAACTTGATCTTGGTATGCAAATTTCAAAATGTGGTCTATATCAAGAATTAGATCTATGTTTTACTTGCATATGCATGTTTTAATAACCCTTTTACTAGAGACAAATGTATTTTTCTCTTGGTGAAAGAAAAGTGAAAAGTAGAAATGTTTAAAAATGACATTATAATCAATGGAATTATGATAAAACGAGCATTGAGAATATTTATTGTTATGGAAAATTTTAAGTATGGTATCTATGCTTATTAGTTGACGTGTTTTGAGATGTGAAAGATAGGGCATACACTACAAGGCATTGAGGTTGTATCGACAAATGGTAGTGATGCTTTTCTTTGGCCTCACTATATTTGTTGCTATAGAAAGAACTATAAGTATCGATATTCATATCAAACACTTTTCAACATAGCTTTTGATGCAAATATTGATGCCTAACTATGAAAAAAAAGTGTCAAACATAGTGTGCATCATTTTTAATCCAAGTGTAAACAAAAGAGAAAAAGATGAAGAGAGCTAAAATGAGAGAGAGAGAGAGAGAGAGAGAGAGAGAGAGAGAGAGAGAGAGAGAGAGAGAGAGAACCACGAAGGAAAAGAATAAGAAAAGGAGGAAGATCATGAAGGAAAAGAAGAAAATCACAAAGTAGTGATTCTTTGACTATTGAGGTAAGCCTTCTCTTTGTTTTCTTCATTTTTCTTTATGCATTACACTTAAGAGAGAGAGGAGGAGAAAGAGAGGGGAAAGGAGATGGAGATTAAGAGAGAAAGAGGTTTGTTAAAGTAATGAAAACAAGAGAGGGAGAGGTAATCCCTTTCTTTTCTTTCTATTTTTTCCTATGTGCATTGTGCTTGTGAGAGAGAGGGAAAGAAAGAGGGGGAAAGGAGAGAGAGAGAGAGAGAGAGAGGGGGGGGGGTTGGGTTTGGAATTAGATACTAAAAGAGAAGGAAGAGGGATAGAAAGAGAAGGGAGAAGGGGAAGATGGAAGGGGAGAGGATGTGCGAATTATTAAATTTTTATTTATTAAAAAAGGAAAGAGGGGAAGACAATGAAAGTGGCAAAGAAGAGAGGGAGGGAGAGAGAGAGAAAAGAATATGGAGATGGAGAGAGAAAATTACCAAACTTTTGTTAATCAAAAAGGGGTAGAGGGGAAGAGAATGATAACTAAAAAAAGATGAGGAGAAGAGAATAAAAGGTGAAGGAGAGATAAACATAGAGGGGAAGGAAGATGGATATGGGGAGAAAATTATTAATTTTTTGTTAATTTAAAAAGGAACGATGGGAAGAGAATGAAAGGCAAAGGATAGAGAGAGAAAGAGGAAAATGAGATGGAGAAAGAAAAATATTAAATATTTATGCATTAATTAAAATAGATTAAGAGAATGAAAGGCAAAGGAGAGAGAGAGAGAGAGGAAAAATGAGATGGAGAAAGAAAAATATTAAATATTTATGCATTAATTAAAAAGAGATTAAGAGAATGAAAGGCAAAGGGGGGAGAGAGAGAGAGAGAGAACCCAAGAGGAAAAATGAGATGAAAATACACGGAGAGTGAGAAAGAGGGAAAAGGAGATGAAGATAGAGAGGGAAATGTATTAATTTTTTGTTAATTAAAAAAGAAGAGAGAGGGAGAGAAAGAAGGGAAAGAAGGTGATATAAAGAGAGATTTAGAGAGAGGGGGAGGGGTTTTGAAAGTAGAGAGAGAGAGAGAGAGAGAGAGAGAGAGGAAAAATGAGATGGAGAAAGAAAAATATTAAATATTTATGCATTAATTAAAAAGAGATTAAGAGAATGAAAGGCAAAGGGGGGAGAGAGAGAGAGAGAACCCAAGAGAGGAAAAATGAGATGAAAATACATGGAGAGTGAGAAAGAGAGAGGGAAAAGGAGATGAAGATAGAGAGGGAAATGTATTAATTTTTTGTTAATTAAAAAAGAAGAGAGAGGGAGAGAGAAAGAAGGGAAAGAAGGTGGATATAAAGAGAGATTTAGAGAGAGGGGGGAGGGGTTTTGAAAGTAGAGAGAGAGAGAGAGAGAGAGAGAGAGAGAGAGAGAGAGAGAGAGAGAGAGAGAGAGAGAGAGAGAGAGAGAGTTAACTTTTGAATTTGGAGTATGCAAGTAGAGGATTTTACTACTCAAACACAAGCTTCTAGAGGTGGGGAGTAGTGTAAAGCTAGGGAGTTAAACAACCAACAGGATCAAGAAAGCTTAATAGCTCACATGAATCGCTCAAACGATAGGTTAGGTAAGCAAGATACGCATGGCAACCATAGAGAGCTTCATGGATAGGCTAGGTAAGCAAGATAGACACATGATATATGCTTGCAATGTGAGAGTCCATGAGATATTGAAGAGTTGAGAGTGTATCAATCGAATTGGATAATAATCAAGATTTGAGGAGAAGTTTGATTGGATGAAATTAGATAGATTAGAGACTTTGGTTGTCTTACAATCCAAAAAATAAAAATAAAAAATAAAAATATTCACTTATTTACATTAAAATTGAGTTTTTGCTAAAAGTCTATTGGGCTTATTGATTTTTCCTTAGTTTAGGATGGGTGACTTGATCATTTAAACGATGTATTTTTCATACTATAGTAAAAATAACCAAGGATGATGATCGAGATATTGGAGATTGAGAGGCACATCTCAAGCAATATGTTCCATGCTATTGCACTTGGTGCAAGTTTGTAATTCATCAAAAACATCGTTGAGATTAGGGACCAACCATACCTTCCTTAAATATTAGAGCTTGAGATCAAAGTGATGATTGAGACATTACTACCCATGGATATTGAGTCACTTGATCCCTTGAGAGGAGATGTTCATACCATTATATGATGGGTATTAGGTATTTCGCTTAAATATGCTTCTTATGCTCTTGAGTATATAAGCAAAGTACAGATGGAGTGATTGAAGTGTAATCGATTTGTTTAGGTATATAGTACATTCATTTTTTATTGTATAAAAAGTTTTTTGATTTTTAAAATATTTTTGGGATCTTTTCATTATTAAAATATCACATATTACCATATAGAAATACAACACCTGAGTCTTGTGATGGTGTAAGATAAGTATTGCGAAAGTTGGGCATGGATTACAACATACATACATACATATGTCAATGATTGTGTGCTCTTTGAGGAGAATATAAGTCCATGACTACATGTCTAAAGTGTAATGTTTATAGGTGTCAACAAGACCTACACAATCAAATGTTCCCTCTAGAAGGCTCTTAGATAGTTTTTGCTCATATATTGTGTCTGTCACATGTTTTGCACAAGACCTACACAATCAAATGTTCCCCTCTAGAAGGCTCTTAGATAGTTTTTGCTCATATATTGTGTCTGTCACATGTTTTGCACAAGACCTACACAATCAAATGTTCCCCTCTAGAAGGCTCTTAGATAGTTTTTGCTCATATTGTGTCTGTCACATGTTTTGCACAAGACCTACACAATCAAATGTCCCCTCTAGAAGGTTCTTAGATAGTTTCTACTCATATTGTGTGTTTGTCATATGTTTTGCACATCAAGTATGGTGAATTCGACTACATAGCATGTACAAAATAGATCCATGAATGTATCCAACATATACTAGTAGCCTCATAGGTATGGCATCACATTGATTCCATCTTTTTGGCTTTGCAAGTCTAATCTTTGGTTTGGTCTTGCTATGGATGGTGTGGATCCATTCAGATTATGCTTGACCTCTTATAATATGTGGTCAATAGTCTTTGTTGACTACAACATTCCGCCATGGCTTTTAACCAAGAAAGGACATCTAATACTTAGCTTGTTTATGCTTGGATGCTATAAAGTCAAGAATGATGTTTATCTTCGTCCATTGATTGAGGATCTTAAGATATTGTAGGAGGAAGGGATTACTATGGAAGACATGAGCAAGCATCTTGGGAGGTGGTCCACTAATATAAGAGTCATTCTTATGTGAGCAATGCATGATTTTCAGGGTTTTGAAGAGTGCTTGGGTAAATGCATCTCCATTCTCATTGATTTCTCTAATATCACACGTATGTTCATACTGACTAGATACAAATGTTGTGGCAAGTCTAGTCACCTCAGGTTGCCATGTACATCCCTTGTGTGGACCCAAGTGGACTCCTAAAGGTTGAGGATAATGAAGAAGATAATTTATTGGGGGCTGCAGTATTCTTACCAGAGAGCCATGATTTGAGAGAAGGATCCCTTGGATGACCTCCTACAAGGATAAATTCCCAAAGATGATATGAGTGGAAGATGGTCCATAAAGAGTCACTTCCAAGTGAAATGTGAAGGTTCTAAAATTTCTATGATTTTTACTATTGGACTCTCATTTATATATCAATCATCTTTTGGATGCACATTGTCAAGAATATTGATAGCTTATTGTGGGACTGTATCACAAAAAAGAGAGAGACTATGGGACAATGATGGACTTGAAATAGATAGGTAATATGGAGGCATATTGACCATGAACAAGCTCCAATGGTCATGTGCAACTACCTCATGCTTCTTAGGTTCTATCTACTCAAGAGGAGCATGAAACAAACCATTAGATTTATTTGCACATTCACATGTGTGATATGCTCTCTCAAGTTCACATTTTATAAAGATGACTAGGTAACATGTCTCAAATCCCATGATTGGCATATGACATGCTAGGTTTGTACTAGCTAAGATAGTCATTGACTTGATTAAGTGCTCCTTGTATTTTATATTTACATTGATCTATAATACATAATGCACTAAATTTGTAGTAGTTCATACGACTTATCATGATCATGGGTTGTCTCGCTTAGAGATACATTTGACAATCTATAAGTTATCAAACTTAGTGTAATGGATATTGGAAAGGAAATAAGGGCATCCTTAATTGAATTCGCAAGAAGGCAAGGAGCAATGGAGATAAATTATCTCTTTGAGAAGTATTTATCCACAAGTATACTCATGATACTAACCTACCTCCTAGTATATATTGTGGATGAAGTGGAGATTGTAGGAGCGATACATACCTCATGGATATTCTTTTTGAAGAACTTCAAGAAAACCCTAAAAGAATTTATGTGGTAGTGGGCTCATCCAAAGGGGTAGTTTGACTAAAGGTTTTGGCTAATATCAAAGGTATTTGTATATATATCTGAGTGGTTTGTGACGATTGATATAAACAATAGAATGCTATGGACATTGAAGGATGATGATAGACTACTTGGAGACATGGTGTTTTGAAAAAGGATAAAGGAGATGGATGGAACCATGGAGAAGAAGATGAATCATTTTTGTATATTGAACCATGCATCCATAGAGAAATGATTGAGTAGGTATGAGGTTACCAAAAGACACACGAGGCAATGCGATCAGAGTTTCAGCCTAGTACATATCAATAACCTATTTGATACCCCAAGGGTATGGAGGAGTTGCCATAGTTCATGCATGCGAGGTGGTTGCATGATCATGTGAAGGGGAGAAAGTCACTAGAGGAGTGGTAATTCTCTAGGGGATATAGTCCAAAGGTAAATGTGTGCTTTCATCATTGTTGTATCCAGCAACTATAAGTGACAAATAACCCAAAAGTTTCAATGTTCAGTGCAATGTGGTCGAATGGGCAACATTTTTTAGTAGAGCACATTGATAAATTGCACTCAATAATAGATTGTTGTGTGATGGCAAAGTTTGAGCTAGAAAATCGTTGGCGGGCCACACATCCGAATATTATAGTAGATGAGATAGAGTATGTTGGCAACTTGCAAAGTGTGATTTCAATATATTATTGTAGCTTCTCCATGATCATATTTGATGTGCAGTGGCTTAAAGTGGTATTGGAAGGAGCGGGAGTAACTCTTAAGGAGACTGGGGGTTCTTGGAGGTAGATTTTGACAAAAGTAAAATGATTTGCAAAACACGTTTGTCTTGTCAAGCCATTATGAGTAAGTGCTTACATGACATGATCTTCTACCTTAATCCACAACAACCTCATTGGCTGTACATTATGCCTATAACACCTCGAATGGCTTGAGGATATGATGAAAGCAATGTTCCTAGTATAGATGTGGATAGCATACAAGTAGGGGATAATAACTTGCAAGAATGGGAGGATAAGGAGGGCTTACAGCATGTGGAGGAGACGTGTATAAGAATTCTTTGAGAGCAAAAATAGAGTCTTCTTTTTATGGATACCTTTGCATAGATCTTTTGATGTATGTTGACCTATGACAAGATGAAGTTATGGAGCCATAGAATTGATTATATTTACATCCACTTGTTGTCAGAGTCATTGCCTATTCACTTATGTTAGTCCTTTATTACATGTTTTTAAACTTACTTGCAAGTCCACAGATAAATATTGTTATCGTGCTTTACTTTCACCTTTGTAATTGAATATTTTGACATCTATTTTTGATTGTGTTGGTCACTACAAATGGTCCAAAAAGTAGGATGAGCCAACAATACATAGATAAGGAGCTATATGGTATTTTCACGCATCTCTCCCCAAATTGAATAACATGCTTCAAGGACATAATAGATGCACAATTGTCTCAATTGATGTATGGGCATTCTACTTTGATATGCTTCAATATGTCAATGTCTAGCAAGTGGAGTCAATACTCTAGGTTGGTTTCAGAGGGAGGCAGCTTAGGTATGCATCGCTAGAGGAGTGGAGGTGCTGGCTGTGGTGGAAGCTTTGGGGAACTGTAAACTCTCTCTCCTCAATGTACTAGGACTAGTTCTTGGGGGTATGGAGGTAGGAGGGTTGATACTCCTTGCTCTCATCTCACTGTTCTAGAGAGGGTTGCTCTAATGCTTGTTGTATAGACATGGTCACAATGTCCCCCTCCCATCGACAATTGAGTGGATGCCCATTACTCGTTGGCATGGCTACATCTATAGGCACTTCCATTTCTATGATGCCATTGTTTGCTCAGCCATCTACGAGTGCCATTCCTATAAATACACTAGATATATAGGGGTCTCCTGGAATATTCACATGGTGATGCCATGGATGAAGAAGGAGACAGAATAGATTATGACACAGAACAAGAAGATCAATGCCATCAATCTTATAGACTCTCACAGTTAGGTGTAGATTGTCATCAAGAAGAAGAGAGTAATGAAGAGGGAGAAAGGATTATATAGAAAGAGGGGGTGTATGGAAGCATGATTCCCTCAATCCTAAAAGCATGAGAGGTTTTTCCCAATTTTGGAGTGTCCTATTATTGCATATACTTATCACTTCATAGTTATCCCTCATCTGCCACCTACCAAGAGAGTTAGAGTAGCTCTATATGCTTTGAAACTTCTATTTTTTCGATTCAAGGCAATTTGAAGAAAAATTTTGTCACTAATGTTAAACTTTCTATCATCAAATTGAATGCTAAAGTGTAGTTTTCTAAAGATAAATATCCAAATCTAATTTAAAAAATTTCACAACATGACCTTGGCAAGGAGCTTGTGAGATAGATGAGAACATGCCCAAAGCCAAACTTGAATTATACCAAATAACCAAGTGACACTGAGTTATATGAATGTGATTCTTGAAATTTATACTTATTGTTACAATGAATGTGGTATTAATAAATTAAGGGAAAGTTTTATTTAAAAATATTCTTAAAATGATAATCCAAAATAGAGAAGCTACAAATGGTAATTAAAATAGTTATGGTTAGATTGAAAATAGCTTTTAAAAAGTGTTGGTCTTGGGCCAAAAAAATAATATCTTAGATCTAATAAGAATATCATTGAAAGGAGAAAGAGTTAGAAGGAATTAAACAGTTCATAAGCAAGTCAAGAATGATAAGCATTTTCATAAAAATAGTAGTCCATCTAGCTTAGAGATATCTCCTTGATGGCACCTTGGCAAAGGATACTAGTGTCAATTCACCTACTCATTAGTTTGGGAGTGTTGATACACTAAGGAACATTCAAAAAATAGTGTGAACAACTTGTAAGCAACTAAAAAATAACAAGCATTTTCATAGATATTGTAAAAAATTGATCTAGTCTCAAAATATCTCCTTGATGACACCTTGGCAAAGGATATCAGTGTCAATCCACTTACCCCATTAGGGATATTTTTGAGGCCAAAAGAGCCTTGTAGGTATTTGGATTAATTTTTAATCACATTTGAATTAGATAAACATAGGGGAAGAAAAACACCTTATTAATTTTTCATTTTTCTCTAATTTTAGGACTGAATTAGCATTAAATAATGGTGGCAATGTTTTCTTTTCTCACTCTTTCTTTTATTTTCATGTCTAATAACCTCATTTCCAAATATTTTTGTTAAGAGCTTGATATAAGCACCTTGGTACATTATGTTCCATCCCTTTCAATAATAAATGCCTACATTACATTCCATCCATGTCAATTAAGGCTTGTACTCCTAGTCTGGAAGCAACAATAGTAGTTAGGTCTAAATTAGTAGGGTCAAACATGCAATGATCAGAATAAAGGGGAGATACGGGTGTGGATTGGACCACATAATACTAATCTTAGAGGTTGAATGTGTGGCAACCTAGGATTTTTGACATGTTTTTCCACATGGCAACCCATGATATTCACTTTCATTGATACATGGCAAAGTGATATTGTGTCACAAGTGTGGTTCCCATGTATAAATATCACCCACCTCCTTTTTTTACTATATTTGATTATTCATGGTTAAGAATTTGCATCTATTATTCAAGTCAATTATTCACCTCCACTTTTCAAGTCAAATTTTTGTGGAATATTGTAATCGGGTCTAAGCACTACTATCGTAGAATGGGTTACAATCATATTTAGAGCCAACATAAGTGGACACCAATATCCTTCTCTACAGCCATCGTGCGAGGTTCAGGGCTTGACATAGTCACAACAATGAAATCAGATACTGAAGTGTACTCAACTGAACAATCCCAAATGTATAGTAGAGACAAAAAGTGATAATGACATAATACTCGAGAACAACTAGTGAGGGATCACAGAACCATCATGAATTCAAGACAATTGATGAATATAACACAATGGTAGTACTATTGCCAGATGTTGTGGCTGAGGAAAATACAAGAGTTAGCTTTGCTACTAGATAGCACTCAGGATGCTAGTCAAAGGACCAAAGGAACACATGAAAATTCGAACAGCCAAGCATGGAAACCCTACCCCTTCAAATCCTTATTTCCCTTGGATACTTGATCCCTTGCTAGATGGTCTTCACTATTCTTGCACCCCTCAGCTCATTAATGCATTGCTAGCACATCTAGCTTTAAGACTGCTAACTACCACCACCTTTAACACTGACATGCATGGTGGACTCAGATCCACAAAATTACTCACTAAATGGCATCTTCATCATTTGTATCGAGTACATCATCCTATTAGATTTGGTTTAGGGGTGGAGGTGGGGTGATGAGGATCGGAGGCAGGATGGCAAGTAGTAAGGGGTGAGGAGGGTTGGGGTTTGGTAGAGGCAAAAGGTGTCGAGAATCGCGTGGTGGGGGGACTTGCTTGAATTGTTGCATTAAACGCACACCATACATGAAAAGAGAAAGCTTACTCAAGAACACAAGAAGAGAGATGAAGGCCAAAATATTTTTCTTGCTAGTTTTTTCTTCTTCTTCAAGTATAGATAAGATACAACATAACAGAAAGTGGCCTACTAAGTCAAATAGTGCATAAATGACTATACTAATCAGCTAGTGTTATAACTATGCTAGTAATAGGTAGGTGCAACAAACTAAATATAACAAGCAATAAGTCAGTGGCCATGTGAGGATCATAATGACCACTGACGTGCTAACTATAGACGTGTAGATCCATTTAGCTAGGTGGTCCATCATCGATGTTCGTACGTGTTGAGCTTGCCATCTCAACACTCCCTCTCAAGGTTAGCTGTATCTCTACAACTCCAAGTAAGTTTTGAAAATTTTGAAGCTTCTCTACACCCAATGCTTTTGTGAAAATGTAAGTTATCTGATCTTGTGTGTTGACATATACCAAGTCAATAACTTCTGTAAATATCTTATCTCTCGCAAAGTGGTAATGTATCTCAATATGTTTTATCCTAGCATGGAACATTGGGTTTCTAATTAACTTTGTGCTACTCATGTTGTCACAGTGAATGAAAATTAGACCATCTCCTTGCGCATCCAAATCACCCAATAACTTTGGTAGCCATACCACCTCACATGTTGCCATAGCAACGCCTCTATACTCAGCCTCTATAATCGATGAAGTAATTGTAGATTGCTTTTTATGCTCCATGTAACTATTGCACTAACAAGGGAAAACATGAATTTATTGGTAGATCTTCTGTCTGACATGCTACAAGTCAAATTTACATATGTGTACACATGTATATCCTCACCTACCTCATAAAAAAGTTCATAATGCAAAGTGGACTTCACATACCTCAATATGCATCTAACTGCATCTAAGTGAGGCTTTCTAGGCATTTGCATAAACTGATTGACAAGACCAATAGCATAGCTCAATTCTGGCCTTGTGATAGTCATGTAAATCAAACTTTGTACTATTCTCCTAAACATAGTATGGTCTTCTATCTCATCCCCAACATCAGTACTCAACTTCATATTTTACTCCAATGGCATCCAAAGAGGCTTACATGCTGTCATACCATACTTGGATAACATATCCAAGCCATATTGCCTTTGGGATAGCCATAAACCATCATCACATATGATCACCTCAATACCAAGAAAGTACCTTAGCTCACCCAAATCCTTCATCTCAAACTTCTTCTTCAAAATTTCCTTAACTTCAGCAATCCTACTAACATTGTCACGTGTAATAATCAAGTCATCCACATAGATAACTATGATGATTAAACATGTATCTCTCTTTCTCACATAGAGTGAGTGATCAACATCAGAAATGTAAAAGCCAATGTTGACAAGATACTCTCCAAACTTATCAGACCATGCTCTAGGTGCTTGCTTTAGCCCAAAGAGTACCTTTTTTAATCTGCATACATATGTGGATGCTCTAAATCTTCATAACTTGCTAGTTGCTCCATATGCAGCTCTTCTTGCAATTCACCATGCAAGAGGTTATTCTTGACATCCATTTGCTATAGGCTCCAACCTTTGGTTGTTACCAAAGTAATCATGCATCTAACAGTTTCCATCCTAGCAATTGGACCGAATATTTCTTCATAATCTATGACATATGTTTGAGCATAGCCTTTTGCAACCAACCTAGTCTTATATCTACTACTAACAGAACCATTTGCATTATGCTCGATGTTGTAAACCCACTTAGAGCCAATAGCTTTCTTGCCCTTAAGCAATGGTACTAGATCCCAAGTCCTATTGGCTTCTAATGCATCCATCTCCTCATCCATTGTTGCATCCCAATGAATATGACTAATGGCATCCCTCAAAACAAGTGGGCTCAACATCCTCAACTACCTTTACCATATAAGCATAATGATGAGCTGCATAATCTTCAAAATAGAATCTTTTAATAGGGTATTTGACCCTTCTAGACTTGTGTACCACTGGATCACTCAATTGATCCTTTATATTACCATGTGCTCTCTGTACACCCGGTGTTCTAACTAAAGGGGTACCAAGCTCATCATCCAAAGTCTCTGAACTACTAAAATCTCAATCAAATCCCGAATGACTAATAGATGCATCATTAGCATCTGTCATTTACTTCTTCCCTTTATCTTTACCTACAACACTTGTAGATGCGTCTGAAGATGTGGGGCTACTCCTTAGTCTCCCAAACCAAGGGCTAACTATAGATGTAGTACCATATAATGTTTTTGGTCCACTAAGGCTCTATGATTCTTTCTTTTCTTTGTGGACATAACTATCATCATCATCATCATCATCATCATCCAATGGATCACTACTAGATGCATACTAACTATTCATCTCATCAAAAGTAACATCCATACTCACTCTGAACTCACTTGTAATAGGGTTATATTAATGATACCCTTTTTTCTCTTAAAGATATCCAATAAAAATACATTTTTTAACATTTGGATCAAGCTTCTTTTACAGCTCATCTAGCACATGAATATATATAATACAACCAAATACTTTCAAGTGTGACATATTAGACTTCTTGCCTATAACACATTCTTTAGGGATAATTCCATGAATTGAAGCTATGGGAGTTCTATTCATAATATAGACAATAGTATGACCAGATTCAAACCAAAAATATTTTGGCATAGTCTTTTCAACCATCAATGCCGATGCAACTTCTACAATATGTCTATTTTTCCTTTTTGCAACCCCATCTTGATGTGGGATATACATGTAAGTAAATTGTCTCTTTATCCCATGAGACCTCAAAAAGTTACTAAACTCATTAGAGAGGTACTCTTCCCCCTCCATCTGATCTTAAGCACTTAAACATATTTCTCTTTCAATAATAGCTTTGAAAGTTTCGAAGTACTTAAATACATCACTCTTTTCCTTCATGAAATATACCTATAGCTTTCTTGAATAATCATCAATAAACATCACAAAGTATTTGCTGCTACCAAAAGATATATTCTATGTAGGCCCCCAAACATCTCTATGCACAATATCAAGTATATTTCTACTCACATCTCTATCGTACAAAAAAGGTTGTCTTGCTTGCTTACCAAACTAATATGCTTCGTATACTTTATGAAATTTTGCAACTCTAAAAGAAGGCAACTCTATAACCAATCCTTCGAACTACATTGATTATAGTCTTTGCACATTTGTATGTCCAATATGTTTATACCATATTTCAATTTCTGCAACTACTCCTTTGCCTTTAACATACATGGCAACATTCATAACAAGAATTCCAACATCTAAGGTGAACATGCAACAAATTGTACTTCCTTTTGTAACCAAGCTACACTTATCATTAAAGTCTTCTATAAAATAACCTTTTACATTAAATCAAACTTGCAACCCTTGCTCTACCATTTGGCCACCACATACTAAATTATTTGTGGTTGATGGCATATGTAATACATCTGACAAAATCTTTGTTTGGCCATTATACAAGGGCAAGGAAACCTTTCCAATGTGTGGAATTGGGTGGCATGAATCATAATCCATCTACATATAACCTAGATTTTGTAAATATTGTATCTCTTCAAACCATTCACCATGGATTGTCATATGATTGGATGCACATGAATCTACATGCCATACATAATCATGTGTCCCCTTTCCTATAACAACATTTAGCATATGTTGCATAACTAATAGACGCTCATTTTTGTCTTCGTTCTGTCATGAAGATGATGCATAATTTTCTCACTACAATTTATCATTGTGCACACCATTCTTCTTAGCATAAAAATGGGTTGTTATATGACTTGTTTTGTCACAATAATGTCAAACAATACCAGAATTGCTAGAACTTCTGTTTTGGTATCCATCTCTTCCTTTAGAGCTCCCCTTATCTCTAAAATTTCCATAGCCTTTTGAAACTTGCATTTCTCCTAATTGCTGATTTCACCTATTTTGTTGGTTATCACTAGCATGTCCCATACCACGGCCTCTTGAAGAGGATCTGCTGCATATCCTTTCTAAAATTGAGTAAAAATCTTGGCTCTATTCACCACTTTTTTCAAATAATTCACCCTACATGTTGATCTCTTTAGTGATCATGAGAGAGACTAACTCATCAAAATCTAAAAATGCTTTTGTAATATACAAAAGTGACAAATGATTTTTAAGTCATCTCATTATTAAGGCCATCTAAAGTAGATGAAACCAAATCATCTACAATGCTCCTCACCTTTAAAACATACTCATTGATAGGCATTTTTTCTTTCTTCAAAGTATTCAACTCTTACTTGAGTTGAATCTTTTGTGCCTTTATATTTATTGAAAACATGTTCTCAAAAATTGTCCAAGTTATATGTGAAGTTTCTGTATTTCTAATATTCTCTAGCATAGTATTATCAATGATTGTAGATAGCTAGTACATCACCTTTTTGTCCTTTATATTCCATTCTTTCCTTGAATTTTAATTCATTTGCAGTCGCGCAAGGTTACTCAGCTCTAACTCATTTTCATCACCTAAAGCATACTCATAAAGACCTTTTCCAATAAGGAATTTTGTCATGTGGAACTTCCATGATAGGTAGTTATTCTTGTCTAGCTTCTCAATGATGAAATTCCTATTTTTCTCTACCATTATCACAAAAATGATCCAAAATAGCAAGCAAGTCCTTTGTAACCTTTCAAGTGCATAGCAATACATCAAGCAACCTTTTTCACTAACTACTCAATAATACATGTAATCTTTAACCTGTTTGTAAATAAAACTTATGTTTGCTTCTTGGCAAACATCTCAAAAATTACAGTTTTGAAATTTGTAACCTATGCATTCACTTTCGACTAACATAGCCAAAATTGTATTATGCCTTGAAACTATTGTCTACAACCTATATAGTGCTCTGTTTACACACTAAAACTCAAAGCAATCTGAGATTTTTGCTCTGCTATGCTTTTGGTTCCTTCCTAAGTACTATCGAAGAGAAAGAGTAGAAGAATGGGAGAGCTTCTTGCCCATTGCTTACTTGCTCAAATCCTTACTTCTTCTCCTTCACTTTAGCCTTCAAAACTAGTGCCACTTAGTGGTGCCGCTCTGATACCATGTCAAGAATTGGCATGTTGGGGAGACTTACTTGAGTTGCTACACCAAAACACACACCATACACACAAGAGAAAGCTTACTCAAGGACACGAGAAGACAGATGGAGGCCAAATTTTTTTTCTTACTCATTTTTTGTTCTTTTTTCTTACACAATACAATATATACAAAGTATAGATAATATACAATTAAAAAAAGTAGCCTACTAAGTCAAACAATACATAACTGACTATACTAATCAATTGTCATTATGACTATGCCAGTGTTGATAGGTACAACAAATGATATATAATAAGTGGTAAGTCAGTAGTGGCCATGTGAGAATCATAAGGAACACCCACATGCCAAGTGTAGATGTGCAGACCCATCCAGTCAGGTTGTCTATCATCAATGTTCGCATGTGTTAAGCTTGCCATCTCAACAAAAGGTGATGTGCTATTAAGCTAGGGGTTTGGTGTCGAAGTGGGAGGAGTGGGTCATAATGGAGAAGGTGTTGCTACAGCCAAAGATTTATGCGAGTCTAGAGAGGAGGCTATGGGACATTATAGTAAATTAGCTCAGTTGTGAGCTTCTCTAGGTAGATGGCTTAGAGCTGGACGGGCATGGACTCCTTCAAGTTCTAGTTTATGCCTTGACTCGATATTGAGGAGGGTATGGATGTGGTGCCATTGCTTGAGAGAGAGAGCTTCAAACTTGGTGAGACGATCAGAGTTAGTTAGTACTAGCTAATTTCAAGATGTCCAAGGTGGCAGTAGAGGAGTCTTCAAAGAGTGGATTATCAAGATTAGGATCTCCCTCTCCTTGATCCTTACCTAGATCATTAGGATTTGGGGATTCTTCTTCTTGATCCGTTTACGATTTCCTCTAAACTCTAGCCTTGGGCTAGAGGTGGGACACTTATTTGTGTAGAGCATGGGTTCGCTAGCCTAGACAGGGAATACTAGCCTTCTTCATCTCCTAGATACTCAAACATGTTGTTCCTCTAGAGTGTGCTACCAAAGAATATTGGATTCCACCTTCCACTCTCAAATCAGTTCCAGCATTGCATTTTTAGCACTTGGATCCTCTCCTCTACTTCAACATTCTACTACTCCAGCACTTGGTAGCACTCCACCATGAGATGTTCCTTTGGATCAGTGGAACTAGTGTTGATGGATAAGTCAAAGAAGTTTGGAGCCGTAACCTCCTCTCTCACAGTACCAATAGGCTCCTCCTTGGCAACATGTTTGCCTTTACTAGTGGGCAAGGGTGCTTGCCTATGGTTGCTTGTTCCCTTGGTAGTTGATCTACAAGGATCTAGAGTGTGGATAGTCCATTGTGTGAGATAAGGCAACATGTTTGAACTTGGCCACGGAGCCTGATATAGAGTGAAAGTAAGAGAGAGCAGAGCCCGTAGGGGTGCTTTTGCCTTGCTATGGTGGATTGGATGGAGCTATAGTGATTTACGGATGGGTACGGGGAGAAAACCTAGTATCTTGGTCTCAAGACCTAAAACAGGTTCGACATTGGCTCTGATGACTCTAATCAGGCTCCTAAACAAGCCAAGCAACCCCACAACGGCCTTGTAGCCAGGAGCATTTGGGTACTATAAATGATTATTCTAATTATTGTGTTTGTAAGGTACAATTTTAGATTGTAGTCCAACTAATTATCCCTCCCGACTTCAAGCAAAGGATTTTCCCATACGTAGGTGACTATCTCACCTCGAATCACATGCATCACAAGGGTACTCCCCCCAACTGACTACTATGGCCTCTACAGCTCTCCTACACCCCATAGATTGGCCCTAAGATGTGCTATCTTGAAACATTTAAAACATTGTAACATATTCCTCACTTAATATTTATCATTCTAGGAGACTTTTCATAACCTCACATAATCTTTCCCCCAAGAATAAACACACTAATCCATGGTTAGGGATCCTCTTCCACTCCATGTGGGTCAATGGGTTTTTCCAGCAATTGCTATGCATCTAGGAGATTTATTTTGATACCATGCTTTTATGCTCTTTTTGTGCAAGTTGGAATCCTCTAAAGTGTACAAACAAAAGAAAAAATAGTATTGTGTTCTCTGTATACAATCATATTATTTCATGCTTTTTACCATATATATTGCGCCGATGTAGAAGATACCATAAAGAAAACATTTGTTACTATCTTTCTTACACTTAAAATCTAGCCTATATGCATATGAAAAAGATTAAAAAATCAACACATTTAATCCCATTTTTTCCTTCTCACCACCTCATATTGATAAGTTTTGCAAGTGTTGTTATATTCTTAGGTATGTAGTGAAATGATAAAATCGCATAAGAATGCATCTTAACACACAATATGAGGCCGCCTGAAGCAATCTCCATGCTGTGGAACCCATACAAACATTGCACAAATATATGTTTATTATTCCACAATATCATGATCCATCTAATCATTCAAATTTCCTCAAAACTCTATTTTTTATACTTTTACTCAATTTTATTCATATGAATGCCTTTTAAAAACCAATTATTATTATAAAAAGCAAGCTGATTAAGCATTTAGAAAATATTTCTCTTATTTTTGCTAAGCAAGAATGCTTATATTACACATGCACCATTCATTTTTTTCCATTTTCAAATAAAACGAGGCTTACCATAAGATATTCCATAAAAGCACTTTATTTTTTATCATTCTAGGATTGCTTAGGTAGCCCATTGATGCTCCACATAGCCATTAACAACCACCTTTATGCTTTCTCAATCGATTACTTGCATCATATCACATTTTGATACCCCTTTCCTCTCTCCCTTGTCAACTCGTATGAACACCCACTATAGCAAGAGAAAAAATGGAGAGAGAAAGACTAATTTTGTATCTTTTGATAGAGTACATCATTTTGCATGCTTCTTGTGGTGATTCAAGGTAAAGAAACTCAAGAGATCATGGGCAAGAATGTTTCTTTCTAACTTGATAGTTCCAAAATCTCATTTTTTGGAGAAACAAGGGGATACCGAAAAAAATGTGTCCCTCTCCCCTCCAATTGTGGAGTTTTAAGCTTCTTTAAGCTCTTAATTACCAAATTACCACTTATATAGTTCATGCCTATGTATTCACATTATCGACAAGTGGTGTATTTAAAATCGGAGGGGTAAACAAGCTCGGATTTGAGATCTAAAGGTAAAGTCGCATTCCTAGCATCATTTTCCACTAAGTTGGTCACTTGGATGTTATTTTCAGCCTCTAGATCAAGTAGTTGCTTTGTAATGTTAAAGTTGCACCTCTTTAAATGGGCCATCTAATGAACTCTGATCGATGAATAGATACTCCCAATGTGTTTTGAGCCACCTACTTTTGCTTAGAAAACTCTGGTGCCTCTTCATTTTTACCACAAAGATTCATTTTTTGCTTCAATTTTGGCATCTAGAGTTGCACCTCTCATTGGCAACCCTGGGATAGAGCAACACAAATTGTCGAACCCTTGGATTGATCTATACGTAAATAAAACATAGTGAGCATCAAGCTACTTCAAATAAAATACACAATATAATACAAAACATAACTCTCACATTACCCCCTAACAAAGATCAAGGCATGAATTTCACAAGGGATAGGCCAAGCATAATTTGACAAAGAGATCAAGAGCTAGTTGCTAACTGTTAACCCCTACACGAAGAAAGCAAACGGAAATAAAAAAGACACAGGGCAAAGGCGGAAAAAAGGTAGCCCGACTGAAGAAAGAAGAGGAGAAAAGGCCAAAAGTAGGGCAACCTTAAAAGTCCAAGGCAAATGCAAAAGGGGAAAGGTGCATTTTAAAATACAAAGGCACACCCTGAAATCTTGTAAAAGAGTGCCAGGCTCTCTCCTGTGCAAATTGTAAAGATAGACAGGCAATGGAGAAGAAGCAAGAAGGATAGGAAGGAAATAGGAAAAGAGGACCTAGGCCAATGGCCGGTCATGTAAAAAGGGGATGTCCGTCCAAGGAGGAGTAGGGCATGTATAAAAGCCAAAAAGTGGAATGAGAAGCTCATTCTTGTGTGTGGCCAAAAGTAGCTCTCCTCTTCTTCTTCTTCTTCTTGTTCTTGCTTGCTTGAGCTTGTGCTTGAGAGAGGGAGTGTGAGAGTGTGAGGGAGTGAGTGTGTGAGGGTGAGGGATCGTGGGGTGGAGAAGTTCTCCATCTTCTCCTCTCTTCTTCTCTTCTCTTCTCTTCTCTTATCTTGCTCGTGGCGATGGAGCTTGGAGCTTGGAGCGGGAGGATCGAGCTTGCTTGAAGCTTGCACTTGGATCGTGGAGCTACCGGAGTGTGCGGGAGAGGAGGCAACTCGATCGGCATGAAGGTAAGCTCACTACGCCCGGTAGGCATGAGAGTGCGTAGGCTATGTGAGAGGTAGCCATTAGCATTCGGCTTGAAACACTTGAAGCAATCAGCGGTTCGTGGGTCTTGGCGGTTGAGTGAAAGCTCCCACTACATTTTGGTTCAGTTTTGCCGGGACCAACGGATTCAAGCCTTGAGTGCTTGCCCGCTCTACATCGAGCATTGAAGTAGGGTTTTCCCCGAACTGGTGCTTGAGATAGGTAGGAAGTGAGGGGGTTGAAGATGGTATTCGATCTCCTTTGGCAAGTAGGTTTTTTGCTTTTTTGAGATTTATCTTGTGAGATGGAGTAGTGTGGGTATTTACTTTGTGATTTGGATGCATTAGAGTAGGAGAAAACAAAGAAAAACAAAGAAAATAAGCATTAGGGTTTTTGTTGTCAAAACAGGGAAAGAGGGTTTGATTTGCTTGCCGATTTGTACTTTGGAGGTTATTTGCTATTCCAGGGGTATAGAATCCTTCATTCATGTCTATTCTTGCATTCTGGAAGTTTGTGTGACCCCTCAAGACCAAAATCATAAAAAACGAAGCATTATTCATCAGATCCCAAAACTATGCCATGTTCGGCCCATCCGAGTGACGGCCATTCTGGGCCGAATCCCAGAATCAGCCCTCGGTCCCCTTCCATTCGGCCCTTGGCCCGGCCGACTCGGCCCAAAAACTCATTCGGCCCGCGATCGGCTGACTCGGCCCATTCACATTCGGCCCTCGGCACTAACATCGACTCGGCACGTCCAAGCAATCCACTCGGCCCATTCGGCCCACTCGGCCCTCGGCCCTCAGCCAGCCAAATTTGGGACTCGGCCGAAAATTTGCAATTTTTCGAGAATTCCATTTCGGCTAGAAACTGAGTTTCCACCACCAAAATAGACTCCAGAAATTGTATAGAGCCAAAGGCACATCATAGATCTATCATTAGGCTAAAATCCACAGCAAATAGTTCAAAAATTAGCTACCAGAGGTCCTCCCAATCATGCATGATATTTATCGTAACAGCCCTTTGGGCCGGGGGGGACTGCCCCCCCTAGACCCCTGCAGAGGGGGCTCTACCCCGTCCGCACCTCCCCCGGTAGGCTGGAGAGAAAACACGCACTGCAACAGGTCCTCCGGATTAGGCCCTAGTGTGGTAATGGCTCTACACAAGCATAGGTCTTCACTTGCAAAGCAGCAAATAGAAGCCCATACCCAAACAAAGACAAACAAAGACCCTAGAACCTCAACGGGCCAATCTAGCCATCAAGGGCAAAAAGGCCACACCACAAGAACACATGTACATTGGGTTCAAACTGCGTGTAGTCGAAGCAGAATGCAACATCATCAAGCTATCAATGCGAGGATGACTAGACATGACATCCTTGACGATAGATGTACCTTGAGCAGTGCTGCACAGATGACCCAAGACCTCAGTAGAGAATCCACGTCTGATTGTGCAGTTAGGGACTCAAAGGCATGTATCAGAAGGCTTGAAGCTATAAACCAAGACCCGGAAGATGAAGACATAGTGCCACCTGCTTATCTTAGGGTCAAACTCATTGCAAAGAGAGAGCATAGTGTTGATGCTCTCATTGATGAAGGAGCAGATTTCAATATCTTGACTTACGAAGCATGGACTCTACTAGGTCAACCAGAGCTCAAACCGACTGATGCAACTCTTAATCCTTACGGGGAACACCCACAAGCACTTCTAGGAAAGTGAAAAATCCTTGTAACTATTGAAACAGAAAGCTTGCCAGTCCTGTTCTATGTTCCTCCAAATAGCGAGAATTGTGGAAAGGAAATCCTCCTGAGAAGGCCCTTCAAAAAGGCAACGAAGTGTGAAGCCGACTATATAGCACAGAGGATACACCTAACACTACCAGGTGTGAGGATAATCACGACTTTTAGCAAGGGTGACCTCACCAAACCTCGAGGGAAGGGCAAGGAGCATTCTGACATACCAAGCAAGCCTAGTAATGAGAGCAAGGAGTTGTTGAAAGAGTTGATACAAGCGCAGGTTGAACGGAGAGAACCAGTGAGTGAGGCCATACTTGAAATAAAAAGGTTAGGAGACAAGGCCAAGGATAGGGTTTAGACTTACAAATATCGTAGAAGACCACGAAAGAAGCCCAAGCCTTATAGACGAAGGCATCGATGGAGAGCTAGCACAACGCCACAATCGATATCCAAAGTGTTGCTTCGTGCTCAAGGGTATTATGCAGGCAACCGATGGATTTGGATACCAAAACCCCCTGCTAAACCACCTCTATCAGAAGCCCAAATTATGTCAAAATCAAAGAGGCGTAGGAGGAAACCTAAACAAGAATCCAAGTCTCGAACCAAAAATATTGGAGTGATTGAGCCCCTCACGATTGAAATCAAGAAACCAAACATGACCTATCAAAAATTAGATCCTCACCCTAGCGTGCTTAGAAGTAGATATCAGAGGTAACTATCGAGCGTGCACAAGGTCCACTAGTGCCCAAGGAGCCTTTGACTTCCCAAGAGGATAATGAGCACCACATGCACAACATTGCTCACGATAAGGCTGATTGCTCAACAAAGCTAATGACAGAATCATCTAACAATCACAAGCAAATTCTCCAGTTAGTGCCAAGCCCATGTAGGAGTCCCAAATCTCCTACATCCTCTTCACCTAAATGGACATGGGAAGCACGGAAATAGCAGCCTCGTGCCGTTGCTCAACCTGCACAAGTGAATGTGCAAAGGGCAACAAAAGACATGACCACTTCTGATTTGCCTAAGGACTTAACATTGCAATCTACCAATGGTAGCCAGTCCACTGAACTAGCCACCACTACTTCCAATCAGGGACCACAAAAGTCACAACCTTTGGCCGTGACAACACCCATTGTGGAACATGTCCTTAGCAATTCACCTTTGGAAGAGATGTCACAACAAACATCCTTGACACCTCCAATCCTTTCAAAGCACCTAAAGCCTAGGCTTGAGGATAAATCTCTTGAAGACTTGGCCAAAGAAATGGCGCATCTGACCAATGAATCAGAGATGAAGTGCATGGTGAAGCTTGATCACAAGCTGACAGCCATCACACGTGCATACGTCCATGTGGACATCGGAAGGCCAACACCAGAGCACACAAAGCTCATAGCTAAACCAGTGACTTGGTATGAGCAGCAACATTTTATTGTCGAAGAAGTCATGAAGGACATCCCAAAAGCCACAGCTAGAGAATTGCGCTTGATACCCTCATTTTATACAGCTCTATGTGAGACAAAAAAGGAAAACCTTGAGGCAATCAAATGAAAAGGGAAAGGACAAGGTACCTTTGCACAAAATTGGTACTCCAACCAAAGTTTGGCAACCAAAATTGGCTACCGACTAATGACACTTGCTGAGCAAAGGAAAGCCCTTTGGACATCAATACATGATTCCACGTACATTGCCCCAACCTCATTGAGAGTGTTGGCAACTACCCATGATGTCCAGCTTTCTACCACTGTCCAAAAACATCCCTTGTATGATAAAGTGCTTCTAGAAGAATATCTACACGTCGCTAGCAGGCTAGGAGTAGGGAGCATGGTACTTGATGTCAGCACATATGTCTTCTGCCTCACTCAAGACCCTGCAATCCTAGATCTCTATGCTTCCCATCAATACAACCCTGACTTCTTCAATTGGTTTCTTCCAAGCCTACATGACAAAAACCCTAAACCGTCTCATGGTTCTACACTAGAGTCAGCCAAACCTCCAAAGCAAGAGAACAACAGCTCTAAACACAACACTCACCTTGACAAGAAGCAATGGAGATAGGCTCTAATAGATAAGGACAAAAATCTAGAGCAAATACCTAACCAGGAGCAACTGTCAATGCAATCGAATGCGGGGTTGAACAGAGGAGAATTAGTTGGACATCTAGACTCTCCAAAAAGAGAGATAGTTGAACCCTCGCAACCTAGCAAGGCTGTTCAACCTAGTGAGGCCGTAGCAAAATCCCATGACAACATGCCACAGAAAGAGAATGCTAAGGCCCAACCAAGCACATCAACTACTGACCTAGTTCAGGATCCTGAGTCCTTAAAAGATACACCTCTAGCGCCCAAGAGAAAGAGAAGAAAACAACGAAAACAACGACAGTTGCAGGCTACTGTAGACGACAAGAAGATTGGGACCAAGAGTACTGAAGAGATGATGAACAAAGCGTCTGGTTCATCCATAGATAAACCCATTGCCATCTCTCCTAACAGCAGTGAAATCTCAGAAACATCCATGTGTTCTGATAAATCAAAGCAACAATTACTGTCAACTGTTGCTTGCGACACTCAATCCACCGATAGAGAAACTCGCATTGATCAATCAAGAGTGGATACAACACAGTCACAACAGGATGCTAAGTACACGCTGGTCACATCCGAGGAGAACCATGACACAACTACCATAAAGCCTGAGGAAAAACATGAAAACCTCAAAGGCATAAGCAATCTTGGCATTGATCAATCTTGCTCATCTAGGCCTGAGCCCCCAGCTATGCTAAAGCCTAAGGAAACCCTTAGAACTTTGCATGAGATAGCAATCGAGCAAGCCCTCATAGAACATAGAGATGTGGCAGAGTGCTTGACCGAGTGGGACACTAAACTGAAATTATTCGCAGGTGTCTATGTTCATGCAGACATGGGCACATTCCCTAGGGAGCAGCTGGAGGAATATTTGCCTCATCTTTGATGAGGAGGCTGACGAACTACGCTTAACCGTGACATTTAATGAAATGCTCTGCCAGCCAAATCTCTTAGAGATAGAGCAACTAAAGCGACAATCAGAGGGTAGAAGCCAATTTGAAAAACGTTGGTTTGAAAAGCGCACTACAATGGTCGAACTTGGAGCCCAAATCATGATAGTCTCAGAGGAGTGACTGGCCAAATGGTGGTCCCAAAGAGACCCGACCTATGTGGCACCAACTTCATTTCGAGTTCTAGCTACAATTCGAGGTATGGACCTAGCTGGAACTAGCCTAGAGAGCCCTTTGATTGATAAAGTTCTCACTGAGGAGGAGCTACATGTTTCCAGTAGACTCGGACAAGGCACCATGCTACTCGATGTTGCCAAATATTTATTATTGCTAAGTAGGCTACCACAAAAGCTAGATATGTGTGCCACACTCGAGTACAATCTTGAGTTCTACAATTGGTTTTTATCCTCACGGAGTGACATGGTTTCATGAACATGTACATAAATAAACAATGTGTTTTGTGATTGTGTAAATAATACCAAAAGAAGCAAAGGCCAACACACCCCATGAGCAATGATGACCAAGTGAAACTAAGAGATTCAGGTTGGCGATGTCTTGTTTAGCTGGACATTTTCATTATGGTTGAAGCATGTGACTTGCATGTACTCTCACGCCTTTCCAAGTGAATGCAGAATGACACAGGTCAATGCCTAGACGCGTTTAATATCCAAGTCACCACAAGACCACCAACCCCACAAAGAACCATTATGGAGGAAGTGACAGGAATACCAAGAAACAAAAGCCATGATGGAAGTGCCACTGGATGAGAACCCAAGGACACCTTTGCAGAAAGCACACATTGCAACTGAGCATGGCCAAAGCATAATCATCGATTACCTCCTCCTTCTTGGCCAAAATCTATGTTCGGGTAGGAGCCATGCTCTCAAAAAGGGCGAACGTCTCTTCATCATCCAGGATTCAATTCGCAAGATGCTCTGCCCTTGTCTATGCACAACTCACTCCAAGTGCTACCTCAATTGTTCGATGTCTCACATGTTACAAAGAGGTTTGCAAAATCTCAAGTGTATCTCTTCATCTCAACAACAGTTCCTCTAGCATCAAGGCTGGTGACACAATCATCTCTGTAATATCCATTCTTCATAGCCTTTGGATCCCAACATTTCTCAATCCAAATGAAAGGCTAACAGCCTCAATGTATGGCATTGATTGTATTCATTTTTTCCACCAAAAAAAAGAAAGAAAGAAAGAAAGAAAGAAAAAAAAAAAGAGAAAAAAAAAAGAGAAAAGAAAATGAAAAAAAAATGCACACACGATCACAGCACCGCACCTCGGGGTCTTCAAATTAGGTACGTCCAGTGACCTTGGTCGGCTGGCTCCGTCCCTAATCCCCTAGCCCTTTGTACATCCCCCACAATTGTTCAAGGCACATCAAGGGCAGGACATACCTAGGGAGCTCGCCTCGCCTATGGTTAGACCTGTCACCCTAAACCACTTGCACAATTCTTTTGCACTCCATCTCAATGCCATTACAATCAACAGTGGTAAGCAAGGCATGAAAGAATGACAATGGAAAAGTACACCATCCTTTTCAAGCACTACAAATAGCTACTAGCTACCAAAAGCTAAGACATCAAGGAGCTCAATTATGCTACATTGCCTTGACAAGACTATAATGATGTCCCAAGCAATCTTCAAGTGTACTCCTCGTCTTCATCGATAAATTTTTCCATCAACTTAGGCCCTTGCTTCATTGACCCATTGCTATACAAGGAACCATGCCAACAGTCTTCTAACTAAGTAATACCTAAATATGCACGTGTACTCACTTAATATTCACACTATAACCTATACATGGCTTGGGTCCTCAAGTGCAGGACAATACTCCAGGCTTGCTTAGAGTTCGACTTGTCTCCCAAACTAATCAAAATATGTCTTGTGCACGATAAGAAGACTAGCACTACCCCTTAGGGAGAGACCACATGAGAGGTTTTCCAATTGCAGGTATTAAATACTCCAACGAAAGCCATCAGCTCTACATCAACACTCAACTCTGAACTCTTGTCCTTTACTTCATCATGTAAGACCACCAGAGAATCATCACGAGCAGAATCCACCATGAGCATCCCAAGAACACCAACACCCATGCCAGCTATGAGTGACCATTACCAACAAAGAGTAGCCCTATCGCCACCTACAACAATCATATCACCAGCCAATCATAACAGCAAAGTGCCACCAACGACCTTCATCCGCACCAACATTAGAGCTCCTCCAAGGCAAACCACAATAGTCCCTTCCACCCACATCTTCGGTGCAAGCTCCGCATGCTACCTTTGACGAAGAGTGCCATGGGACTGGCACTTGTCTAGGAGGGGGTAAAGTTAACCCCAACATGAAGAAAGCAAAAGGAAATAAAAAAGACGTAGGGCAAAGGCGAAAAAAAGGTAGCCCGACTGAAGAAAGAAGAGGAAAAAAGGCCAAAAGCGCAAGGGCAACCTTAAAAGTCCAAGGCAAATGCAAAAGGGGAAAGGTGCATTTTAAAATACAAAGGAGCACCCTGAAATCTTGTAAAAGAGTGCCAGGCTCTCTCCTATGCAAATTGTAAAGATAGACGAGCAGTGGAGAAGAAGCAAGAAGAATAGGAAGGAAATAGGAAAAGAGGACCTAGGCCAATGGCCAGTCATGTAAAAAGGGGATGACCGCCCAAGGAGGAGTAGGGCATGTATAAAAGCCAAAAAGTGGAATGAGAAGCTCATTCTTGTGTATGGCCAAAAGTAGCTCTCCTCTTCTTCTTCTTCTTCTTATTCTTGCTTGCTTGAGCTTGTGCTTGAGAGAGGGAGTGTGAGAGTGTGAGGGAGTGAGTGTGTGAGGGTGAGGGACCGTGGGGTGGAGAAGTTCTCCATCTTCTCCTCTCTTCTTCTCTTCTCTTCTCTTCTCTTATCTTGCTCACGGCGATGGAGCTTGGAGCTTGGAGCGGGAGGATCGAGCTTGCTTGAAGCTTGCACTTGGATCATGGAGCTACCGGAGTGTGCGGGAGAGGAGGCAACTCGATCGGCATGAAGGTAAGCTCACTACACCCGGTAGGCATGAGAGTGCATAGGCTATGTGAGAGGTAGCCATTAGCATTCGGCTTGAAACACTTGAAGCAATAAGCGGTCTGTGGGTCTTGGCGGTTGAGCAAAAGCTCCAATTACTTCAACATACTAGCTAAAAGAGTTATCAAAGAGTCATCCTAAGTGGTGGTGCGACCTGTCTACCTAGTTCATCCTAAGTGTGGGTCTGACCTGCCTACTTAGGTCATCCTAAGTTGTGTTCTGTTGACCTAGGACACCTACACCAAGAATGTCTACTAGGCGAATACTCCTATAGCTTGGTTCACTTGCATTCATATATATTTTTATTTTTCTCATTCTCTATTCTTCATTATTTGGTATTGGATGTGTAAAAATCAGGAAGCTAAGCAAATTGTGACCCAAGGAGAACATGGCACCGACCTTAGGTCTAGTCTTGGTATCCAAGAACCTACTAAGCTCTCACGAGGCAACACTAAATCATTTTTTTCCACTCACTTTTATCTTAAATTACTCCAACTGTTCTTATTTTATTTTGGCTAGATATTACCTTTAGGAAGGCAAGGCATTGACCCCGAGTTTGATTCATCCCCAAGAATCTAAGAGGTTCTCATAAGGCAATGAACATTTACTCTTCTTATTTTTTCTCTTTACATTCTTATTTCAGGGGTTAGAATCCCTTTTTGCATATCTTTGTATTTCATACACATCTTTCATTTTATTCTTTTATTCATCAAGCTTCCTTAGCTACTTTACAACTAGCATCAATTTCTAGAACCAGCTTCCTAATAGGCTAGGAGTCATGGTCGGTAAGACAAATCTTTATATGCTCGACAATGTCTTCACAGAAGGTGGACAACTGCCCAAACCTCCCTAAGCATACCTAACCTACTCCTAGGACTTCATGCCTTAATTGTCGATCCCCAACAAAGAAAGAAACATCTCCAAGTACACATATACATTCTTCTTAAGGAAAAAGAACTCAGAAAGGAATGACACCACTTGTTTTGGCCACAATAAGCTTCCTTGCAAAAATTGGCTCTCTCTAGGTGCTTCTTCAAACGTATCTAGTGTAGCACAAAAACAAAGAACCATCAAACACATCTACACCAACCAGACACATGGCCCTCTTAGCCTAATTAAGTATAACATTTATATCCAAAACAATCAACCCTCTTGGTCTAAAATAATAAATCAATACAACTTATAACACATTCCCCCTTAGAGTGGTACTGGACATGTGACGAGATACTCCATTTCAAGGACAAAATAGGGCTCCTAGCCCTAAACTAGGTGCATCAAATTATGACTCATACTTCCTACATATATAGCAAGAGGTGTATGCCTAACATGCATATAATGAGCCTATGCATCTAGGATAATAATGGTAGATGGATCTCAAATACTTTTTGCATTACCCAAACTAACCATTGCATACCATATAAAGCATTTTTAGATAAGAGTCCCCATAATTGACTAGTCATGTCTCATCATTAAGAATTATATCAGATCCAGGACCATAATTGAAAAATAGGTCTTCTTCATAAGCATAATTTGCTAATGAATCGGTAAACTAGTTCCAATGTCATGAAACCAATCGAAGAGATACTCTTTCAAACTCAGTGATTAGGTCTATAGCAGCACGATAATACATACAAAGGATGGGATTGTGTACTATGTGCATCCCATTGAGGATCCAATATCAACTAAAAATATCCCTTTACTATAATACTTGGCAAATACCATCTCTCTTAGTGATGTTCAGCCCCATTATCAGGGCTTTATATTTTTCCATATTATTAGTAAAGATAGGCATTTCATTTCATCGTAATCCTATGTCAAGGATCTCTAATGACTAACCCAGACCCCTGGATGCTCTGTCAAAATACAATATATAGTTTACACAGAGGCATCATAGGGTGGTCACTAGAGTGGTGAGGAGGTCGTTGGCTGCTCGTCTTTCTCCTATTCCAAATTGTCCTGGCCAATGGCCATGTGATTTGCTAGCTCGTAGCGTTAAGGCTTTGCCTAAGCAAAACTGCTTGTGACGTAGTCGCATTTCTCGATTTTGATCGAGGGGGTGAGACTGGCATGCTTATGCTGGAGAGATCCTCGATCTCATCCTCTAAGATGAGCTCAGCATCTTTCAGGTGTTCTTGGGCCTCCTTTACCCACTCCTTCACCTTCTCAATGACCTCTAGTTGGTGCTTTAGGTTGGGGTACTCCCCGACCTTAGCACATCCCTTTTCACCCGTCTTTGATGCTAATGTCTCTGCCTTAGCATCAATGACTTCAGCAAGTAGCGTTGTGGCACTCTCAATTTTGAGCATGACTTTAGCTTTGAGTCTCTTCTTCCTTTGCCTACGGCTCTTTTTTCCTATCAAGGCTGCATCAAGATTGCTAGGACCTGGCAAAGTGATATGTCGGCCTTCTTCATTTGTGCACAGGTCATGACATGCAATGGGATAGGTGTAGCCTCCCCATTGAGATTCTCGACACGGAACAACCCCAATGGGACGGATGGCACGTTAGCCAAACTCGAGGATGGTTTTCGCTTTGGATAGTCAACGAAGAGATGAGTGATTCAGCACTCAGGGCAACTTAGGTCAGCCTTGTCTCTATTTTATTGCTCCCTTTCAGGACAACGTGATGAGACATGTCCTCGGTGACCGCAAAGTCCAACATATGATTGGTTCTTGGGTCTGCCCTCCTAGGCCTCTACCTTGTCCTCTACCTAACACCATCACCAGTACTGGTCAATAGTCCATAAGGACTACGTTGCCCTCATCGTCATGTGAGATGTAAGGGTATACATAAGTCTCTTTCTCATTTGGCTCTTCCATGTAGTGGATTGGAGCATCACTTGGTGGATGGGTCACATAGGGACCAGGTGGTCTAGGTATTGCGATAGGATTTATATCCATTCTAAGAACAACCAGCTTAACGTCGTTTGGCGCGAGAAGGGCCAATGGGGCTCCCCTTCTAAAGAATTATTGCGGCCTATTTGCTAGGTAAGGTTGACCATATGGTTGTGAGTACTGAAGTCTTCTAGGCAATCTACAATAATGTGCAACATCGTGACCAAATCTACTGCAATTAGCACAAGGTCATGACATGGGGTCTTGGCACTCGGCTGGCAAGTGGTTTCTGCCACAGTACATACATTGGACATGTGGGCGCATTGATCGTCTTAGCATCACCTGCATCTTGGCTATTTCCATTTTTATGTCAATCAATTGTTGGTTTTGGTATCCATGGCCTTTCCCTTATCTTGGGTACTTGTGCATGATCGCTCTCATTGGATGTTGAAGCTCTCTCCGAACTTCTAGAGTTGATCTCTTCTTGGTTCGAGTTCCTGGAGCTCCTCTCCTTCAGTTGGTTTCTACTTAAATGGCTTCTTCGAACACCCTAGCTAGCGTATCTCGCTGCAAGCTCGAGTTGCCTGCCAAGGCTTTATAAAGCTCCTCATTTCGTATTCCACTGATGAATACCGTTGGACACTGCTCTTTTAGTCAGTCATTCGCCCACCCCATCAAGATTATCTTGAAGAGACTCCTCACGTGGATCACATAGTCGCGGATGTCCTCTTTTTCTTTCTACTTGACATTCATAAGTCATACTAGCAGGTTGTCAGAGTATCCGAGCTCAAAAAATCTCTTAATGAAGAGGTTTTTGAGGCCATTGAAGTTCACTCGCTCTGTGGCATCTAGACTTGTGTACCAAGTCTGACCCTTGTCACCTAAGCAAAGCCCAAATGCTTGAGAGAACTGAGTCAAGTCGGTGAGACCGTTGGCCTCGCAGACCTACTCGAACTGTTCTATGAAGCTGTATGGATCGTCATGGGGCTAATACTTATCGAGCTACTTAGCAACAACTGGTATCTTAGACTGGCTCTTGGAACCTTGGTTTACCCCTAACTCGGCTAGTAGTGATGTCACTAACGCTGCAACGCTCTACTCTATTGCTGTGTTTTCTAGCAATCGCTTCATGAGAAGTTCACTCGTGTCAAGTCTCCTTCTAGCACTCTCTCATGGTCAGTTCGATTCCTACCTGCTAGGTTCAACACTTGTTGTATCTCTCGCATCTCAGTGTTCCACCTCAGGCTCCTAGTCTGCTAGTCTCGGTTGTATTCCACTATTCCTTGCAGTGCTTTGTGGGCTAGCTTCCTTTCCTCCTCTAGGTCAGATATGATGGCTTTTGATGTTCTGCCACGATGCTCATACTGAGCGTGAGAATCATAGCTATTCGCCAACTACTGGATCGCTTCTAGGAAAACTCCTAAGTCCAATTTCTCTTTCTTCCTGTGGTTTGAGCTTTCTTCTGACATGGTTGCGTTCTCATGCTCCACCAAGCTGTCGATAAGGTTAAGAAAGTCATGTAGATCCATGCCTATGTCATTATTCGCTTGGTCCTATGCTAGGCTCTAATTGCCCATTTATGTCTTGGGATCTTCTCCTATTGGTGGGTTCCTTCAAGTTCTTTTATCTGAGTGAGTTCCTTAATTATTGCATACAATCCTCAACTTATCTCCACTGTGTGTGTGTATGTGTGTGTTCTTTTCTATGCACTTGTGCTCAATCAGGCTTTCAACTGTTCTTAGGTGTACTTCAAGTACTGGAAATCAAGGAGAGTTCAAAGAACAAGTGTCTAAGCGGATTATGCACTCTCGTTTTGTCTTAGGCCTAATAGGCTTGTTTGATCAATTTCTGGCTGTCTTGATAGGTTTTAGGGTTTCTTGCTGCATCATCTTACTCATTTTAGGTTTGTTTTGGGGTCTATGACTCCACTGGTTACTGTTAAGGCACTGAATCTCTCAACAACCTACTCAAACTGCTAATCAATTGCGTCTTGTGAATTCGCCTATTCCTTGTGCCAGAATCGAGTTCTGGGCATCGGGATGGCTCACAAAAGTTTGCACGATTGAAATCTAGCTGGGTCTAGTGTAATTTTTAAAAAAATTTACAAAAATCTGACTCGGCCCAACTCGTTCGAATTGTAGGGGCCGAGCGGTGGATTCGAACAAGCCGAGGGTTGAATAGAAACAATGGCTGAATTTGTGGCTTAGATGGCCGAATGGACATGGCCAAGGGCCGAATTAGGTTAGTGGGCCGAGTCAATCGTTCGGACGGGCCAAGTGGAAATGGTTGAGTTGGTTTGGGCCAAATCATGTTGGATCCAAACAAGGTTGAATGGTATGTTCAGACTAGCTGAGGCGTGAGGGCCAAGGGCCAAATTTAAAGGTGCTGACTGAGTTGCTCATTCGGACAGGCCGAATTGGCCAAATGCAAGAGGGCCGAGGGCCGAGGGCCGATTCTGGGACTCAGCCTAGAACCAAGCCACTCGGACGGGACTAGTTGTGCCCAATGATGGCAACACCAAGGATGATTTTGTTAAATCGAGCGATCCAAGAAATCACAAGGCACACAAACATCCAGATCACAACAAGGACATACAAGGAAGGGTTTGATATACCTGACACATGCGAAGAACTCCCCGATGGCAAGTTCGAATCGAATCACCAATGGAATCTCTCTCTCTCTCTCTCTCTCTCTCTCAATGCTAGGGTGAAAAATGAGCTCTTTTATAGTCTCCTAGCCCTTAAACCCCTTCCCAAGCAAGGTCTTGATATCCCCAATCGCTCACTTGCTGACATTAATCATTTCAAACACTCTTTTTTCCCCGTTTACCACAATTTATATCCTATTTTGCCCTATTTTATAGTAGTAAACCCTACACTTTTCCAATCCGATTTCTTAATCCTAACCTACGCTAAATGTAACAAGAATCGAAAGCAAATAATTGATTTTCCCTTCTTTTCCAATCATCAAACAACCAAAATATCAAAATACTTACTTGTATCGAAGATTTAAAAGCCCAAACTTCCTACCTATCTCAAGCTCCATTTCAGGGATGAATCCCTTACTTCGGATGCTCGATATGAGGCACACAAGTGCCCAAGCTTGAATCCGTTGGTCCTGACAATGGAACCAAAATGTGGAGGATGCTAACGCTCAACCGCCAAGACCCACGAACCGCTTATTGTTTCAAGCGTTTCAAGCGAGCTCTAATAGCTATCTCTCACCTAGCCAACGCACCTTCGAACCTACAAGTGTAGTGAGCTTACCTCAATGCCAAAATTAGTTGCCTCCTCCCTCGCACACATCAGTAGCTCCACGATCCTAGATGCTAGCTCAAGCATCCTCAAGCCTCCTCCATTGAGGTCCATCTACCATAGCCGTGGCGTACGAGAAAAGAGAAGATAAGAGAAGAGAAGAAGAGTAGAGGAGATGGTGAAGAGCTTCACCCTCTTGATCCCTCACTCCCACACACTCACTCCCTCACACTCTCACACTCCCTCTTTCAAGAGCACACACACAAGCAAGGTGAAGAGAAGAAGAGAAGAAGAGAAGAAAAGAGGACTCTTGTTGGCCACACACCAAAGAATGAGCTTTCATTCACTTTTTGAACTTTATATACAAGCCCTAAAATCCCATGGGCACCCATCCCTTTTTACATGACTGGCCATTGTGGCAAGGCCCTTTTTCCTATTTCCCTCTTTTTGCCTCATGCCTTAAGCCTACACCTATCTATTCTTTTACAAATGGCAAACGAGGGAGCATGGGGCTCTTTTACAAGAGTTTTCAGAGTTTTTTGAGGCGCCTTCCATTTAAAATTGTGCTTTTTGCCTCGGCTTAGCTTTAGGGGCTGCCTCTACGTCTTTGCTCTTTTCTGTCCTTTTTCCGCTCTTTGCTTCATATTTCCGCCATCGCGAATTGAGGTTCATATTTTCACCATCTCGAATTGAGGTTAACAATACCAAAGTATTGTTAAAGTCAAAGGTATTGCAAATACTAATGAAGAAGAGCCAAAAAACCAAGGCGATGAAAATAAAGGAGAGCAAGTTTCTAATAATAAGCAAGGAGAGCAAGTAATGATAATCTAGAAGACCTAGAAAATGCAAACTCTAGAAGGCTTCAATCTAATTTGAGGCTAGATTGTTTTCAACATCACATATGATGAAGACTTGCAGTACCTCTCGATCTCAACAAAAGACACAAACTTTCTTCATAGGAAAGACACCAAAATTAATAACACAACAATATTGATACTTCTCAAGTGAGTTATACACTATAGTATTACAATCCTTATTATTCATTTTCCCCTAAATTCATCCCTCATTACTTTTATTCTTGTAAACATAGTAAGGCGACTAAGAATGCACCTAGACCCTACAACACACATACATATAGTATGACAACTCCATAAATATTTTGTGCACATTGTCAAGTCCGGGTCATGAAGATACCCAAAACTTCAGGTGTGCAAATTGACCACCCATCACTTTGAAAATACATCATGTGTGTCATTGAGTAATAATCATCAAGATACGTGGACCCTATAATGCACAAAATGACCGCATGTTGACTTTGGAATTCCTCATGTGCGTTGTTCAGTCCGACTAGATTATCAAGATGCTAGTACCCTATAGAATGAAAAATGATCGTCCTTTGACTTTGGAACTCCCTAATGCATGTCATTGCGTGTGGGTCATCAAGATACTAGAATCCCATGGTGTGTAAAAAGATTTACTCCTCTTTCTAGTTTTTTATCATCACAATTCCTATTCAATTGTGTCCATATGTCTCACTCTTACACTCCCAACAAGATCAACAAGGTTTATGTTGTTGATCACCTTCTCTCTGCAAAAGCAAATGCAAACTCAATTGGTTTCTTTCTATGACAAATTAATCTTGATGAACTCAAATTTATAATTATTCCATATCATGAGGGGTACACTCTTGTCCATTTTATTCTATGCAAAGAAAATATTTACACTCCCAGTAAGATCAGCAAGGTTTATGTTATTGATCCCTTATCTTTGTAGGCAAATGCAAACTCAACTAATTTCTTTCTATGAGAGATTAATCTTGATGAACTTCAATTTGTAATTATTCCATATCACAAGGGATGCATTCTTGTCCATTTTATTCTCAGGCAAAGAAAGTATTTACAGTCCTAGAAAGATCAACAAGGTTTATATTGTTGATCCCCTTATCTTTGCAAAGGCAAATGCATACTCAATTGATTTCTTTCTATGAGAGATTAATCCTGATGAACTCCAATTTGTAATTATTCCATATCATGAGGGGTACATTCTTGTCCATTTTACTCTCATGAAAAGAAAATATTTACTCATTACTGTGATATGTCATGCTCAAATATGTTTTAATATGTAGTTCACATTGGAGCATGTCAATTTTGGATCTCAAATTCAAGAAAATTTTCCCAATGAATTCCCTCAATGGTTTCCATGGTGAAGTTAGATTGTAAGTATGAATCGAATTTCCTTGTGTTGGTGTTTTCTAGGTGAACTTCTAATGACTGTCAAAGTCATACCAAATAGGTTTTCCAAAAGAATATCTGCTGCCTTGAGGGCAAATTTTCACTACTTAAAAGGGACAAAGAGGTGTTTGTCTACAATTTGCAAGCCCCACACTAGCATGACACCTTGTCTTGTGGATGAAGGGTTATTGCAAACTCATGGAGATTTCTTCAAGCAAAGTTCATGCTTGAAAACAAATCAATAATTATGAGCAAAGTTCAACTTTTTAAGCATTATGAAAATATATTTCCATTCTTCTTCATATTCTTCATCACATTTTTGCAGTTCACACAAGATTGCTAAAAAGATGACTTTTTAAAGCTAGTAAGGGCATTAACATCAAAGTTCTTATGGAAAGGTATGTTGAAATACCTACTAACTCAAACTCCCCTCAACTTCAAAGAATATATAGAGCTAGTAAGAGATGCTCATCCAGGAAACTAGCCATAATAAAGAAGGCAACTATTGCAACAAAGCCACATATACCCAAGAAACCAATAGCAATCAAGAAGCCAACTACAACCAAAAAGCTAGTTACTAAGAAGCCACGAGTAGCCAAGAAGGCACTTGTTAAGAAGCCTATATCTATAACCAAGAATAAGGAGACTACATCTAGCAGGGGTAAGAGAATTATCAAGGAAATGGTTGGAGTGACCAAGGAGAGAGCCCACAAGAAATAGAATCTTGGTGATGACAAAGGCTCAATGCCACTCCAAAGTTCCCCACAAGCACCACCACAAAGGGGAAGTGGAGCTCAAGACTCCTGAAGTCCACCTCAAGGCCCCCAAAATGTCCCATTGAAGTCCCCAAAAATGGAGAGTGGAGCTAAAGGCTCCCAATGTGCATGTGAAGGCCCCCAAAATGTCTCACTGAAGTCCCCACAAAGGGAAAGTAGAGCTCAAGTCTCCCCCAGAAGATCCCTTGGTTCAACAAGTAAACAACCAAAGTCTAGAGCATCTCCTAAAAAACATTGTTGTACCCCAAATGGGGATTTATCAAACAAGGACCTTGTAAGTATGATAACTCTCTATATTAATAAAATATCAATACTTACTTGATAACTTTTGGTAATTTATTGAGTTTCTCTTATTCTCTTAGAAATGTTAGTTTCTACAATTCTATCTATTTCATTCCAAGCATTCTATTCTTCTGCAAACTCAAGGACTTAAAAGAAAAATGAAAAAATATTTATTAAAAAAATAGATCTATTGCTTTGAAAAATCTTACAATACCCTCCTGGGGTAACTAAAAACATGCATATGATTTTTTTGTCCTTCTTGCAATCAATTCACCATTTATGTCAAATCAAGAACTTGCATGCATGGTTGTCAATAAACTTTTTAGTGCTTCTTTGACATCTGCCTATCCATTTCTTTTTTACTGATGAACATGTTTGATCATCATCCTCCAAGTAGATAGGCACTATAAAGTTATCATTGGTTTTCCTAAAGTCCAAAGGTATCCATGCACCTTTTATCTTCTTGCATCTCCTATACTGGAAAGAAAGATGTAATGTTTGCTTTGGAATGTTGTATGACAAGGTACCAAGTTCAAACATTTGTAGAGAAAAAAATCATCCTTGTCTTCTTTCTCAACTAATAATGAATTTTCTCGAAGGATTTTAATTATTGCATTGGATGACATTCTCTTGGCCAACCACATTGTTTTTGTCCCATGCAAACCTATTCCTTGAAAAATTCATTCCAAAAACATGAATTGAGGTGAACCAAGATAAGCTAACTCTCCTTGATATCCTCTTGATCTTCATGGAATTTTGAATATCTTCAATAATCTTTAATTTGAAGCCTTGGTGGATGGTTTCATTTTGTGGATTATCCCAAACTATTAGTCCATTGAGTTTTGGTGAGGAAAGCTCTTCTAATGTTCCAAATTCATGTGTGTTTGGTGAAACAACATAGGATGCAAATACAATAAATATATTTTTCTCAATGAAAAAGGAGGATGGATGATCAAGGAAAAGAAGATTTTCGAATTCATCATGCATGACAAGAAATATATTTGTCAGGGACTCCAATGGCTACCATTCCACACTTGTTGATGGAAACACATTTACACAAACTAAAACTTACTCTATAATATCTTTAAAAATCATAATAACCAAAGTAAAAAGTCCTACAAGAAGTTAGTTATGAAAAGTAAATTTCATTGCCTTACAATGAGCTCTGAACTGTTGCTACATGGAAGGTGCCAAGTGAAGATCCTTTGTAGTATACACATGTGATCCTTGCATACAAATTTTAATCCTATATTTTGAACCCTAGAATTTGTCCTTTTTGGTGAACACTCATGTTTCTTCTTTTGTGTTTATCAATCTTGTGAGGACCTTTACAAGCGAGAAGTATTGCTATCCAATCATATAGCTTGTATATTGACAGATACCATAGGTAATCCTCTCTTGTAGCACATACATGCCTATATGGAGTTAGATCGCTATCTTAAAGAAGCACTAAAAGAAGATGCCATGGAAAATGAATGTTGATTTATTGACAAGAAATGAGGTTGAGATAGAATAGAGATATTGCAAAACTGAGTTTAGAGAAGTTGGGACAATAAAATAATGACATCTATAGGATGAATGAATATAAAAAGGGTGGGAACTACAAAAAATTCTAAATAATCTATTGCTTTGACTTGTAATTAAAAATAATCTACTTTTATTATTTTGAGGCAAATTAAAGTACCCCACTTTTCAAAAAGTCATATAAAGGAAAGCAAGGAAAAGGACTCAAAAAAATGTCATTGTCAAGGACAAATTAGTTAGTTGGAATTTATTAGTGAGGATAAGTTTAGAGGCTCATTTTTTACTTTTTTACTAGTGTTAAAAGAAATTTGGCCAAATTAGTAGAGTGTCAAATGTTACATTAGATCACACATGGCAATGTCCCATTGGCCTATTCACTAATCTCATCATTAGTAAGTTCTAATTAAAAGGCCATTTTTCCCTTAAAATTGACCATAATGCATTAGTTTGGGGTTTTAATAGACTAAGGAAGATACTAGGATCCTTTAAAAGTATGAAGATACATAGAGCAATTCAAATGAGTATGTATTTGTTGGGGTTAAAAAGCTGCCTGTGCCTAGCCACCTATATTTACCTTGTACTCAATGTTCACACACTTGTAACTGCAGGTGGTGGCCACCCATCATTGTCATATTTATTCCTTATTCTTTACTATGATCAAATAATAAAGGAAAGCCAACTCACACATTGCGACTATTGGAGTTTTCACATACTAGTCTTGCTCTCTCTTATTCAAACCTCCATAGCTCTAGCTCTTGCTCTAGCTCTAGCTCTAGCTCTAGCTCTTGCTCTTGCTCTTGCTCTTGCTCTTGCTCTTGCTCTTGCTCTTGCTCTTGCTCTTGCTCTTGCTCTTGCTCTTGCTCTTGTGCTCTTCTCTTTCATCCTACTCACCCACCCTTTTAACTGGTAGCAAAGCAAGCATTCAAGGAGCTTCAACCATTCTCAACTTGGGAAAGAGAGCTTCACCATATTTTTCACGGTGTCCATGTATTCAATCATCTGAGTAAGTATTTAGTCCACACCTTCCCCAACTTATTCCTTAGCTTTAAGACAACCTTTTATTAGTACCAAATGAGGTAAGAAGGCCACAAGCATCAAGAGAAGCCCCTAGGTAGCAAGTTATAATTTTTGGTGCATTTTTAGGGGGCTTGTCTTGCTCTGTCTTCTATATCAGCCATCTGATCTGGCACTTCCTCTTGGATCTTGCTTAGTTGTTGGGAACTTCTCCTAGCACCTTTGGCTCTATATTTAGCATCATTTAGGGAAGAAATAATTAGCCACCATTGACACTTATTTGTGGACAAACCCATAGTTTTGGACAACAAGCATTTGAATATTTATGCTTCATTGATGCTTATTGACTGAAATTTTAATGTTGGGATCATGTATTGATGCTTGAGCATGACTATGGATTGATTAGAGCTCATTTTTCTCAATTGGAAGGATCTTTGTTGCCATAAATAATGGACACCAAGAATATGCTTTGAATGTCAATGCAATCTATGCTTACATGCCATCTCGGAATGTTATTTGATCATATGAATGCTTGATATTGGTGGTCATGTATGGAATTTCTCTCTTTGAGAACTGCGCTTTGATTTTAAGCTTTCTTATGCCCATATTTGCAAAGGTTGCATAGTCTAATTATTTCTTAATTACCAGCTTCGATGCCATGTTATTTACATGCTCTCGAGCATCTTTGGGCTTTTGGATATTATGGCATACATGTATTGAGCTTGCTTTTCTCTTGGATACTTTGGTTTACTGCTAGTGGGAGAACTTTCAGATTTTATCATAGAGCTTGGCTTTTAGAGACTATGGGTGTCTCTCATATATGCTCATTGGTTTATGCAAACATTATCTTTGTAGTTACTAATCATTATGGGCTGATCTTCATTTGATTTTTGGCTATCCAATACTTCCTCTTGTCAAATGGATTGCCAATTATGGATACATGCTTTGTTATGTATTGAGCTTCATTATTCATGAGCAATGAGTTGGTAGCTTAGTAGATCTCTCTGTTGATTGATGATCTCTTATGCGCATTTGGGTCATGTACTTTGTTACCCCTTGGTTTGAGATGCATCTATGTATCTGGCACTCTTTGGTTCTCTGAAAGTACTTGGTACTTGGAGTTGTATGCTCTTCATTGGTCATTGCTAGTTGCATTGTAAGTCCAATTGTTATCTAGATTTTTGGCATGGGAGCATTTTGTTTTGAACATTTTCCTATACTTGAGTTCTCATTTACCATAGTTTTATGGACATCATTGTTATACTTTATATTTGATCTATTTTATTGAGGGTAGCACCCTTGTTTTGAGCACTTTAGTGCTTCTATTTTGTGGATAGTACATTGCTTTGTATTTCTTTTGTATACACTTTTGGCTCAATTTTGTGATTGTTTTATTGAAATTATAGAAGCCCATTCTCTCTTTCATCTGCAATCACTATGGCAGGTGCTTCTAGTGCTTTTGGAGATAATGTTGTCTTTAACATTGATAAATTGGATAGTAATAATTTTAACTAGTGGAACACATAGATTTGGCAAGTATTGGTAAAATAGAAGCATGTTAAGCCATTGAAATGCAAAGATATAAAGACATAAGACCTTGATATTGATACTTGGGAGAAACTTGATGACTCATGTAAGTCCCAATTATTTTGACTTTGTCTAAGTAAGTATATTTTAATATCATTAAGACTATTGGTGGTGCATGGTACTTATGGAAAAAGATATGTGATCTTTATGATAAGCAAATCCTCTAGCTTTGTAATTATACTAGCTCAAAGAAGCTTGTGGATATTTGTATGAAGGAAGAAACTCCTATGTCTACTCATTTGAATTAGTTATATTCTATTTATTGCTAGCTTACATCACAAAAGATAGTCTTTGATGACAATATTAATTCTATATTCTTGCTTAATCTACTTGATTCATGGGACACATTTTGTATTGGCATAAGCACTAATACTCTTGAAGGTGGCTTTACATGCTTAGATGTGGAAGGAGCTTTACTCACTGGAGAGGTTACAAGAAGAATGTTGATGCAGCCCACACCTCTCATGCTCTCACAATTTGAGGTGAGAATGATGCTAAACGTAGTAATAACCATCATGGTAGGGACCCATAATAGACTAGGTCTAAGTCTAGATGTTTTGGGTAAGCTTGTGGCAAGTCCCATGGTCCTAAGTCTTCACTTATATGCCATTATTATGGGCAATAGGGACAAATATGATCATAGTGCCATAAGATGCTCCAAGATAGGCATGGATAAAGGTAAAGGAAAAACATAGGATAATGGCAAACCATTGGAGGATCAACACATTACTAAATCCATTGTCAAGATTAAAGAGATCAATGCACTAGAGTATAGTTCACATGACTACATCTTGGCTACTTCTTCATTGTTGCCACACAATTGACTGATGGTCAGTCTTCATTCTGTCAATGTTGGCTACTTGATTCAAGGGCTTCCTTTCATGTGACCGTACCATACTATTTCATGATCTATAGGAGTGGGGGATAAGTGGTTTTTTTGTTTTACGTGATGTACATCATCTCTTGGCTTTGATGAATAGCCTCATTTCTACTAGACAACTAGATAATGCTCATTATCATGTCTTTTTTTACTGATTCTTCTTCGAAGATTACTTGTGGCAACCTCATTTTGGCTAGAGGTGCCAAAGTTTGTAGTGTTTATCCCTTGCTTGTTTTAGGATGTTCTTTTTTATGTTTGTGGTCCCAACCTTTGGGTGGTGCTAACTATTTCATTACGTTCATTGATGACTTTTCATATAAAATTTAGGCCTATCCCATCAAGCAAAAATCATATGTGTCAGCTACCTTTTAGTGCTTTCTTTCTTTGGTTGAGAATGGGTGTAGACTGAAATGCCTAAGATCAAATAAGAGGGTGGTATGTATCACATGATCGGGGTATTAAGAATCGGTTGACCACTCCCTATATCCCACCCTAGAATGGTGTTGCTGAGCACATGAATAGGAGCATTCTAGAGAGGATCTATAGTATGCTCAATCATGCAAGCTTACCCCATAAGTTTTGGATTGAGGTAGTTACTACTACAATTCATTTGATTAACATATCCCCATGCATTACTCTTGGTGGTAGAGTTGCAAATGAGATACGGTCCAATAAACCTCCATGTGTACACTTAAGAGTCTATGGATGTGAGACATTTTTTCATGTTTCAAAAGACATGTACAATAGCTTGGATCCAAAGTCTATCAAATGTATCTTTCTTAAATATAGTGATGCAGATGAGATGGGCTATCATATTTGGAATCCACAAGCTAGGAAAGTCATCTGTAGCCATGAAACACAGTTAGAATTAGATTCAAATGAATGTTAAGATAGATTTTGTACATGGGGACCTGCATGAGGACATTTATGTATAACAACCTAAGGGCTTTATGGAGAAGGACAAGGAATGCCCATTGTACAAGTTGAGAAAAAGTCTCTATGGACTTATGTGGGCAACTAGGAATGATATTGTAAGTTTAATGCCTTTATGCATTCACAATACTATTTTTGTAATGCTATGGATTCATGTCTCTACACAATGAAGGACCATGATGGTAGCCTTATTATTTTGGTACTCTATGTTGATAATATGTTGATTGCTAGGAGTGCTCATCATGATGAGCTAGGTGCTTTAAAGGCTTACCTCAAGAGGAGCTTTGAGATGAAAGACATGGGGCATGCTTCTCCTATACTTGGTATGCCTATTACATGCAACCACTGTAAGGGACTTCTCTACCCATCAAAGGAGTATATTCGTAGGATACTTGAGCAATTCCATATGTAGGGTGGTAAACCCATTGGTATCCATTTATTACCTTGTCATGTAAAGGTCAGTTAGGTGAATTGTCCCCACTCAGATAATGAGAAGGTCAAGATGGCCAAGTTTATGTATGCATCTGTAGTGGGTAGCTTAATGTATGCCATGATAGCCACGAGATCTGACATAGCATTTGCAATCGGAGCTGTGAGCATTAGATGGCGACACGTGGTTGTTGGTGACATTGGGACATTATGAAAGGTTATCGTGAGATATCTTAAGGGTAATATAGGCTTATGCCTTTGCTATGGCAGCCAAGATACTAGAGTTGTGAATTACACTAACTTAGATTTTATTGGATATGTAGATAATATAAAGTCCACCTATGAATATCTCTTCACCTTTACAAAAGTTGTTGTTTTTATATGTCAGGGTGCAAAAATGCATTGCCCTATTTATTATCAACGGTGAGCACATTGCAGCCATTGAGGCTTACAAGGAAACCCTATGGTTAGGCCATTTGATCACAAACCTTGGTATTGCTTCTATGACTCCTTGCTTGCATTTGGGCTTTATGGGTACCATCCAGTTTGCATGCAATCTAGTCTTCCATGCAAAGACCAAGCACATTGAGGTGCATTATCACTTCACCGTAAAGGTGATTGAGAACAAGCACATAGAGCTTGAAAAGATCTCTAAAGACGAGAATCCTGTTGATGTGCTCAATAAAAGCCTCCCATTGGAATGTTATGCCTTTCTTAGAAAGTTGATGGGTGTAGGATGAGATGATGTTTTTACTCATCCAATTGTACTCATATGTACATATTGTACTTTTCTCCTCACTCTAGGAACATTCACCTTTAAATGGGAGGTTGTTGGGGATTAAAGGCCACCTATATCTAGCCATTGTATTTACCTTGTACTCAATGTCCACACACTTGTAGACCGCAAGTGGTAGCTGCCCATCATGGTCATCTTTATTTCTTATTTTTTACAATGATAGAATAATAAAGGGGAGGCACACTAGACATTGTGATTTGCTAGAGTTCCCACACACCAATCTTTCTCTCTCTTGTTCAAACCTCCATATCTCTTACTCTATCTTCTGCTTGTGTTCTTCTCTCTCTCTCTCTCTCTCTCTCTCTCTCTCTCTCTCTCTCTCTCTCTCTCTCTCTCTCTCTCTCTCTCTCTCTCTCTCTCTCTCTCTCTCTCTCTCTCTCTCTCTCTCTCTCTCTCTCTCTCTCCTCTACTCACCCTTTCAGTACATTAAGCCAATAGCCTAGTGTCAGATGATAAAAGAGCACAAGTATTTGGGCTATCATAGGAGAGAAAGATTGGACTTGGTTCACAAGAATTGATTCAACTAAGAATGCAAGGTTTTCATGTCTTAAGAACTTGTTGATCAAATGATTCTCCAAAGTATGTTATGTAGAAAATCTCATAGTCGAAACAATATCTCTATAGATGACCTTCTCAAGGAGAGGAACAAAAGCAAGTTTACATGCCTTCCCACTATAATTACTTTAGCATTAAAGTTAAATAGGAGCAACCTTCACTTAGAGAATTGCACACATCAGGTAAGAACTAACAAAGCTCTCAAAAAGCTTAAGGTCTAGGCTTGCATATTAGCACGATGTCCATTGTGTCCATTGTGGTGGTGACCACATTTACATGAAATTGCAGTAGCCATCCAATGTATAAATCTACACCAACTTTGGAAGGAATAAACATGATCATAAATGCGATAAACTCCTAAAAGGATACCCTTTAATCCTTGTCCTACAAACAAATAAACCTTCTATGGAAGAGGAGCTCCCTTGCACTTCTAATACTATAGGAGAAAAGACTTGAAAATATTATAATAAAAATGAAACCATCATGAATCCTTAGGCCACATGCACCCTATGTCACTTAACACCTAGCGACATCCCATCCCACTACATTGAAAAGTCTCTAAAAGAAGGGATACATACATTTCTATATGTAGCCACTAACAAGAAGATTAATATAGTTCTCATGGATTACCAAGTTATCCAATGGTTAATGTAATCCTTGTGGATTGACAAGTTATCTAATGGTTTTGGATGAGGAAGAGGTAGAGATATAGGACAACCTCAAGTATCTTTTTAGGCTTGTGGTTTGCCAACCTAGTCGCATCTCATCTCAACACCCTAAAAAGAAAGAGATTAAGCAAGGCAACAAGGCATATTAGAGATATCCAAAATGCAAAATCACCAACACGTACTATGTCTTCATTAAAGAAAGGAACTCTAATGAGTAAGGCCATAATATCCTCTTCTTTAGTAAACCTCTTTGGTGTTGAGATGATCATAAAGCCCTATGCCCTTGAATGCAATCATTAGATCCCAAAATAAGAAAAAATGCATATAAGCATCACTAGTGAAGGGAGAGAGAGAGAGAGAGAGAGAGAGAGAAGAGAAGAGAGAGAGATGGTGGAGAGAGAGAGAGAGAGAGAGAGAGAGAGAGAGAGAGAGAGAAGGCTGGGAACTCCAATAGTCACAATGTGTGACCGGTCTTCCCTTTATTTAAATGTCACTAAAAGAATAAAGAATAAAGTGACAATGATGGGTGCCCACCACTTGCAATGTACAGGTGTGCACGTAACTAATACATGGTGTGAGTAACTAATGCACGATGTAGGTACTATTAGTATAACTAATACATGGACAGTTCGGCACAAGCACCTTTACCCCCAACAACTAGTCCATTCTAGATAGCTAATCACTATCCCAAAGTAAGATGAAAGGTGTGCAAGTGTCACTAGTCCATCCTTGGTATTGAACTCAACCATAGTAAGAAAAGCACCACCAAAAAGTTATGAAGAAAGGTTTTTAACAAGGTCAACCTAAAAACAAAGAGTAAGACCACTAACAATAAGCCTTCTTCAATGATGGGTTCATTGATGGTGGAAGCATGAGTATTATTTTTCTACGTCTCTTTTGGGCCATTAAAAATAGTCTCTGGGATACGAACTTCATGAATGCATGTAAATTACCTCCAAACTTAGCTCTACTATTGCTCAAGGTAGACCAAGGATATAACATTACTCACAATTTTTTAAAAGATAATTTAGAGTTGTCTCAACCTTCAAATCATCTTCAGAACTTCGTTTATAAAAAGAAGGGCTAGAGTAAGTGACTAGGATTTGGAGATGATATAAACATGGCTAAAAATAATTGTAAGATGAAAAGTGGCTTATCTGAAAGTTTGGGCACCAAACGAAGGCATTAATTTTTGGATATATCAAGGAAGATTGCATTTGACTCATGCCACTCCACCACAAATAGATTACATAGTCGTCGTCCTCTTTTTCTCTCGCTCAAGCACCTCTGGGGGGTTCGATCTCTCTTGCAATGTCGAGAATCCATGGTTTTTTACCTAGAAGAGAAAGGTTTATCTAGATGTTTAGGAGAGAGAGAGAGAGAGAGAGAGAGAGAGAGAGAGAGAGAGAGAGAGAGAGAGAGAGAGAGAGAGAGAGAGAGAGAGAGAGAGAGAGAGAGGTGGAGAGTGAGAGCATAAATGGAAGTAAGAGGAATTAAGAGCTATGGAGGTTCTAGCGAGAGAGAGAGAGAGAGAGAGATAAAGATGATATGTGGAACTCTAATAGTCACAATGTGTGACTTGCCTTCACTTATTTTATTGTCATAGAAAGAATAAATAATACACTGACAATGGTGGGTGGTTGCCACCTATAGTGTACAGGTGTGCGAGCACTATTTACAAAGTAAATGTAGGCACTAGAACACAATATTAGTGAGTTTGGGAATCTCCCAATTCCCATTTTTTGAATACTAAAAAGGTGACATCCGGATAACATATCCATAAGTTTTTCAAAACCATATGATGTGACCTATCATTGGAAATCACTTGAAGAATGGAATCTATTGAGCTATAGAGCACTTGATTTGGATTTGTGAAATCACTTGAAGAATGGAATCTATTGAGCTATAGAGCACTTGATTTGGATTTGTAGTGTCCAAGTTATGACAAATCCAAAGATTTGACCACTTGTCCCAAACTTATGGAAAATTTCCATATTTCCCAATATGGTGTTCTAGGCACATGTGGCATTTAACACCCAACAACCTCCCACTTAAAGGAGAATGTGCCTGAGTGAGAAGACAACAATAAACTAGGTGAAAGTGAAGTGGAGATCATTCAAATGAGTGGACATAGGAGTGTCCTACTTCTCACGAAGGCCCACAAGCTTCTTTGGCTAATGTAGCTTTGAGACAGGACTGATCATGCATCTTTTTCCATAAATCATAAGCACCAGCTTCAGTTGCAATGACATTGAAGTAAATCTTGTTAGACAAAGACAAGATAGAGTGCACTTGCATAGCTCATCAAGCTAATCACAATCCTCTCTATGCCAATCTTTTGACTTTATTTCCTTGGTTTTCAATGGCCTAACTTACTTTTTTTGCACCAATACCTACGAAATCTAGGTCTTTCAACACTAGAAGTTAGTGCCATTCAACTTCTCTATGTTAAAGATAGCACTATCATTGGAAGCATTTAAAATACCTACTGTTATGTCTACCAAACAAAGAGAGTATGGGCTACTGTGACAATAGTAAATCAACCCCAAAATTGAGCCAAAAAGCATACAGCAAGAGAAAGATCAAGCCAATACATTGTTGTCCACAAGCGTAAGCACCAGAGTGCTCAATTCAAGTGTCTACTCTCAAAGAAATTGCTCAAATTTGAATTTCAACATGGCTGTCCATAAAATTGTAGTAAATGAGTGTATAACTGTAGGTAACAGATCAAAATATAAAGCCCCCATTGTCAAATATATCCGAGTAGCAACTAGATCTACAATGCAATTGGCAGTACAAGAGAGAGCATAAACCACCAGGTTACCTAAAGTTGTCAAAGACTCAAAGATGCCAAGTACATAGATGCAATCCTAAGAAAAAGAGTACCACAACGAAATCTAAAAGGCATATCCAATGTAGTTTCTGAGACTGTAGAGGTGCAATTACAACTCTCACATTTTCTTGAACAGTTCCACAATTATTTCTAATCCTTTAGTTTCCCTTGTGCTATTATGTCTAACCTCTTAAAATACAAATTTTACTTTGTAGAGTGATGGATGGTCTCTCATTGCAACCTCTTAATTAGTTTCTTTGAGATATGTAAACTACCATCAACATATAGAATGCTAATTTCAGAACCTTTAATAAGTCATTTCGTTTGAAGTAAAGCATGTAGGAAAATAGACTTATTTGACGATGGTTTTCCTTTGTTAGGTACATCATGCTATAGAGAATCAATAGTCCAAGTAGGTGTAAACAATAAGTCCTCAATATTGTGAAGTTCAATTGTGACAATCTTGTTGGGTGGAAATTGACAAAACATTGAGCTTTCATGGATTTGCCACATATATAACAAACGACTCTAGGTCTTTGATATTGGTTGCTTGTGTCTTTCTTTGGCATCCACAAGTTTCAACTCAACTCTATTTTTAAGTGCAAATTTGGATATACATAAACTTAGAAAAGTGTCAATGTAGTGCTCCCATCATGTAGCTCATATAAATAAAACGATGTGCATCTCAAAACAAGTAAACTAATATGTAAAAGATGTAGAATAAGTGTTTTGTATGATGACAAAATGTGAGTTCTTAATACATTTGCACATTTACACAGTATTAAACATGGGTGTAATAGTAAAGCTTAATCCATATAGTTAAAATATGAAAAAACCCACACATTTTCAATGGACTATTTAATATTTAAAATTGAAAAAACTAATAGCATAAACACATTTTCTCAAAAATTCTAGTCATTCTACAATTTTATGGCATGTTAATTCAACACCTTGAGCCCACTAGGCCTAAAATATTAAGAAATAGGGAAGAAAAGTACATTTAGTGTAATAAAATAATGGAGAGAAGGGAACAAAAATTTAGGAGTGGAAAAGAAAATTTGAGTTTGACATTTTATTGAAAATGAAGGGGCTAAAAACAAATTGGCATTTCGGGGAGAAGGCACGCTCAACAAAGCTTAGGGATGCTACATGGATGTCTTGATGCTTGGCATTGATTATTATGCTCGGGTATGCTTATGTTGAGCTCTAAGCTTTGGATTTGAGCTCCATTGGATACTTATGTGTAGTGGCTACTTGATTTGGAGCTTTATCGACGATTACGAGCTTGGTCACTTATGTTATGCATATGCTCCTAAATGTACATTTGATGCCTCTTGGGTTCTTGGATGCTATGACACTTATGTCTTGAGCTTGCATTGATCTTTGTTATTTTAGATTTTGTTCCAATGGGAGTACTTTGACATTCTCATTGCAAGGATTGGTTTATTCGAGACAATGGGAGTCTTGCTTACGTATATATGCCCAGTTGGTTTTGGTATACACTACCCTTGTAGACACTGATCATTGTGGCCTATGTTACTTTTGATTTGTACACTTGGTACTTCCTCTTGTTAGACATGGTTGTTAACTTTTGATGCATGCTTGTTATATACTTGAGCTTCATTGTTCATATATAGTGAGTTAGTTACATACTGGTGGACCTCTGTTGCTTTTGGAGATCTCTTATGCATAGTTGGCTTATGAACGTGCTATATAGGAAAATGTGAGAGTTTTTAGTTGCATGTCTAGAGTCTCAAAAACTACATTAAATATGCCTTTTAGGCATCACTAAGATCCAGACATAAATAACCGTATAAATATAATCACTTTTTATTTTCAAGGTCAATCTATTTCCTTATTATAAGTGATGCAAAAATGAAATTATTACCTTTAATAAGTCATACACAAGCTAAGAGAGCACTTTGAAAGAAATAGAATGTATATATGACATATGTTATTGAGGTCAATTCCACATGACCAACTACTTTCACTTATACATATAAAAGTCTTCTAGACACCTATAAGTGCTATTTTGTTAGAGATTATCCACCACCTTTACCATCTTCCGAGGAGACTTAGACCACAAAATAGAACTTTTCCCAAGTGTCACTCCCCAACATAAGTTCCATATAGGCATAATCCATCATAGTAGAGACATGCCCCTCAACTTCTAAACAAAGGTTTGATTCCATCTAGTTCATCATCCTTTGGAGCACTTATAATTTTAGTAGAAAACAAGAACATGACCTATAGAATGTGTATTGAGTGAAGAATATTGAACAAGGTCATGGTTTAAAACAAACATTTGATACCTCATGCACATGACTTGTTTGATATCTAATGAGGAGCTAAAATCTTCAATAAAATAGATCTAAATTCTAGATATTATCAAATTAGAATGGACCATGTAGATGCAATGAAAACCACATTTAGGACATAGTTTGATCATTGTGAATACATTGTTATACCTTTTGGTCTTACTTAATACACTTGCTACATTTGCAAGATTTGTCCATTTGATTTTTATTGATTATCAACAATATTTCATTATGTTTTTTTATTGTATCTTAGTCTTTAGTAAATTAGAGAAATATGATCAAGAACATCATCATATTGTATGCACATCTTGGCATAAAATACCAGATGAAGGAATAATTATAGATACCAAGCTATCAAGATCATAAAAATGTGACCTACTCCTAAGAATGTTCATGAGGTTAGATCATTTCTTGGCTTGATTGGTTTCTATTGGAAATTTATGAGAATTTTCTCACTTATACCTCTATTTTTGACAATCCTTTTTCATAAGAAGATTGTATTTATATGGGGACCTAGTCAACAAAAGTTTGTTAAGGTATTGAAATATCTTTTAACTCGTGCATTGGTGTTACAATTGCTTGAGTTCACCTATCCTTTCTTTTTAGTTGTTAATGATGCCAAGCATTCTAGCATAGGAGTTGCACTTATGTAGAATGTGCATCCTATAGCATATGAGAGTAGAAAACTCAAGTCATCTAAGTAAAACTACATCACTTGTGAGAAGGAACTTTTAGCAACAATTTATGCTTAAGATATTTGAAAGCATTATTTAATAGTTTGTAAAGTCCTATTTTATATGGATTACCAATTTATAAAGCATTTATTACTTCAGTCTCTTATTTTTGAATGATATATAAAATCAACATCTATTATTCAAAATTTTCATCTAATGATTTAGTATAAATAAAGTCATATTAATGTAGTGATCAACACGCTTAATTGTAAGCCTATAAAAAATAATGCTTTATTGAATCTCTTGATTGTTTTTTTTCAAATCAAACATGCATATATGAACAATGTTGTATTGGTTGAAATCAAACTTTTGATTCTATGATTCTTATATATGCTAAAGATAAGGATTTTTCTTATGTATGGAATATGTCACAAATAAAAATGTTACTTCCTTCAATCATTACACATATGGAAATGGATTTCTTTATTATCAAGAGAGACATTTCAATTCTAAACTCAAGACCTTAGTAGCTAAGACATCCTAGACATGTAGAAATTTCACAATGAACTGGTATTTGCCCTCATTTAAGGAGGGTTGTAATCACTTCAATCCAATATATCCTCATATTATTTTTTTAAAAAGAGAGACATTTATAAAATTTACAATGAACTACACGCTCTTGCATATATGGGTCATAGAGGTTCTCAATCTACAATAGCTACATATAAGGAATATTTCTATTAGCTAGCAATGAAGCATGATATCATGTGATCCTTTTATACCTTTATGTGTACTTGATGGACCTTGGGAAAAGATACCTGTGGACTTTAGTACATGATTACCTACTACATCCACTTGTAATGACATTATTTGTGTTGTAGTAGTAAACACTCTTACTTTGTACCATGTAAAAAGACGCTTATTTCCCCTCATGCCTGCAAAGTTATTCATTAAAATCATATTTCCACATCATGGATTTCCGAAAGTTATTCTCCTTAAAGCAAAGTGGTTTTGCTGCATGTAAAGCAATGTTGTTAAGGAGAGCCTATGGCACATGACAATGCTAGATGAAGAGCCAATTGTGAGAAGATACGACAATTAGAGCTGCACCACTATTGCTAAAATTGATCTAGTGTTCCATGTGTGAATCGAACTTATAGAGATTCAATATCATGATGTATGTGATTTGATTGAGGATGTGAGTTGCCAACATAGGAGAATGAGCATATATCTTCATCAAGGCACTTACAAAGGATTTTCTCTAATTAGTTCCATCTTCAAAGACTCAATGTTGAGCCAGTGGTGTAGTTCACTTGTTTGCAGGTGGACATTGAGGGAGGGTTTTAGATATGCTCAATATCCCACCCAGGTAAGGTGTTGCCAGTGATCCATGGTACTCAAAGTTGTAAGGCTCTCGTTATGAGGAGAAGCCATAGTGAGCATGGGCATTGGCTAGATCTTGACTTGTATATCAAGTCATGTGAATTGTAAAAAGGTGACATATGTGGGTCTAGCTTATAGGTTATATGGAGTAGTTAAGTTGGTAGTAAAGTCATGGGGTGTAAGAGTCCTCAAGGACACCTATTTTGGGTCCTTGGTTGACTATCTAAGGTAAACAGTATGGTGTATTGGTCATTCCAGTCAATCATTTTCACAAGCTATAAAAAAGAGGCCCTCTTAGAACCATCATGGTTCATTCATCATCCGGCAAGCTTTAACCTCTTCACCTAGCAGATCCCCATCTAAGCTTCACTTTCGAAGCATATGGGTGGATAGAGCCATCATTGTATCACTTTGCTTGCAAATAAAGGAATCTCAGTTCTCTAATTTGTTCTCTTATTCCTTGCTTAGATTTTCTTCACTACATAATGTAATCTTACTATCCCCCTACCAGTAGTTCCAAAATATTTGCCTCAACCAATTCAAATGCCATCATCTCCTCATGTAGAAATTCATCAACTAGCCTTGAGAAACATGCAAAAGCAAGCACCAAAGCAGCAACATAGGGACCCAAGAGCAAACATTTCATAAACAATGTAACACGAAGAGGAATGACAAAGCATACATGAGGCACACTATAAAGATTAAAAAAGAAATCGAACAACATTAGAAAAAAACTTGTTTGAAAGATAAAGAACAATGTTAAAATGCTTTGAGGACAATTTTAAGGTGAACATACAAAAAACAACGAAAATCACACATAAGAGGACCCTAGAGTGAGCTATAATACTTAAATAAAAAGCTACTACACCCATGGGATATACCCATTTGCACGTACATCCAATAAGAAGTAAAAAGCACTGCTTTCAAGAGAAGAAACTTGATTCGCTAGTATGGAAATAAAAAAAGTGCATGCTTTAAGGCTTAAGCCATTGTTTCTACTTTCATTTTCCAGTTCTATTATGACAAGTTAAAGTGAAAGTATCATACATAGTGCACACCACTCGTGAGAAACATCATGAGCATATATTGCACATATCTTGTTCCGTAATGTGATGATGCGACACACTTTCCCTTGAATAATACGATCGGTTGAACTTGATTGCACATACTGGTGTTATGAAGCTATTAATGCGACCTAAGTCCCCATATTGGTATTGCCACATGTTGGTAGTCCTGAAACCATTATGTTAGTGCATCGGTTAAACTTGATTGCAAGTGTTGTGTTTTTTCATCGAATGGCTATATATTTTAACGGGATTTTGCCTGATTTGGGCTGGTGTTGATAAGCTAATAATGTGAGACCCTTGTCCCCATATCATACGAACTGGGCTGGTGTTGTTAAGCTAATAATGTGCGACCCTAGTCCCCATATCATATAGTGTTGGCCCTTGGGACATGTTTTGCAAAGGCTAAAAGCATTGCGTTGGTGCACGTATGCACGCGTTCCTCGAAAGTTTAAAAAAAGACCAGGCAAGTTGGGCGGAACGCGCTCTGGGCTACGACAGGAGAAGCTCGTGCAAGAGGCACGGCAAGCAACACGCTTACCAGCTCTCGTGACTCTCTCTCTCTCTCTCTCTCTCTCTCAGCAACAGGGGATGCACCCCATGGAAAAGACACAGAAACACCCCAAAAACCCAAAAGAGAAAAGGGAAGGGAGACGAGGAAGCCGTGCCGCCACGCATGGCAAGAGAGGCGTTACAAACAGGGGAAGAAGGATCGAGGCATTACATTCTATTCACTTCTTGATTTGATTCACGAGAACCCACAGGGAAATTCGCAGACCAGCAGGCTAAAGCGTGCCATCGACGCATCTGACCTGCCTTTTCGTAGGGCGAGGGAGGAAGATCATTTCCTGAGAAGGAAGAGCATCCTGCTGTTGGAGGCCCCGGGGGGGCGGAAGAAGCAAAGCACAGACCATTCTGCGGCCGTTTGAAGTTTCCTTCCCTGAACGCTTGTGTGTGTGTGTGTGTGCGTGCGTGCGCCAGAGATACAGAAATTCACATATCAGAAAATGCGCGGACCAGGCGGACCTCCGGGCCCTGGCGGACCAGGCGGGAACCCGCTCATCGACTGCCTGTGCTGCCCTCTCTTCTGCCTGTCGTCCATTATCCAGGGCTTCCTGGGATGCCTGTGCGGCGGCTGCCTCCCCTTCGGCCCTCCTCCTCCCGGTGGCCCGGGTCCTTGGGGCGGCCCTGGCCCGGGTGGTGGTCCTGGCGGTCCTCGATTCTGAAAGGCACAATGGCGCTTCCCTCCTCTCCGCTTCTACCGTTAATAATCTGACCTTTGTGTGACATTTGGAATCAATGCTTGGATACAGGTTCTCGTTGTCAGCGGCCCTCCATGAAAAACGCTCTATCTTGTCTATGATCAGTATGCCTTGTATACAATTCACGAATCTGAAGAAATGCATGTCTGAGATTTTGCTGTCACATTGTTTGTGCTGTATGGATTGCAGGCAGAGAGAGAGAGAGAGAGAGAGAGAGATTGGTCACGGATCTGATGTTTGCTTTTACATCTAACCAGATTTTCCCCCTTGGCTTGAATTTGTATCGATCCAATCTGTTAGTTTTCCTAGCAGCCTGCTGGCTGGGGGTTTGCATCCATGCTGCTTGAGATGTTTCCCACATCTTCCAAGCAGAAGCAACCATCGATTTTCTTGTGTCTGGCGCTTTTGACTCTAAACTTCTTTCCTCTTGGCAGCCCAAGACTACGTCTGATGGGTTACGCAGTACGCTCTTCTGTCAGGACTTTGAGAAGGTTTTGGTCTTAGGCATCTTTCTCGTGTACATTTCAGCTTGGCAGTTTCTGAGAGAGTTACACTCTTTCTCTTGTTCTCAGATGCTGATCCTTTCGGGTGCTGTTGCGAAACGCTTGATCGCTTACTCCCAAACATGTAGATTGGCATCGTGCAAAAGTGCTTCATAGTCCTACTGAGGTGCTTCTTGTGCAATGCTGCATTGAACAAGGTTGTCTGTTTGGAAAACGCTCATGGGCAGGCAGCCTCTCATTACTTCACAGGGGTGAACGAATTTGGAGGTTTGGCCTGACGGCATTGGGCAGGCCTTTGTCCATTGTTAATGGAATTCTTGTTTTATGTAGTGAGTGGTCATGTGAAGATCCTGATTGAATTCTTGTTGCATAATAGCAAACATTGCGATGTTGGTTCAAGTTATCAAGGTTGAATTGGATTTTTTTTTTTTTGGCATAGTTGCGTGTTTTTTAAAGAGAATGCTTGAGGTAGCACATCACTAGGACTCGTGGAAAGGAGTCCACTTTCTTAACAATTCGAAAGGGTTGAAAAAGGATAGATTTTATCATTCAATCTTAGGAGTTGTCGACGATCGAAAATTGAAGCAGAGGTTAAAATACTTAGAATGCAAGGTCTCTTGCTCGACATGAAGGACAGGAAATTGGTATGTGGTATGATCAAATTAGTATTTGAAATACAAATAAATAGGCTTGGACTCATTTCAGGCAGTTGATGTTGATGGGGTTACATAGGAGGGTTGTGATCTTTTAGCTAATTGGGGCAAGTCCATAAATAAGGACATAGTAGCAAGCTAACTCAAATTGACCAAATTGGCCTAATTAAGCCATTTGACTAAGTTGGCCTTGATGACTTGTCATTGAACAAAGCTCCTAATATCTCCCACAAACTCAACCTAAATAGTCACAAAATATGTTAAAACGCCCTAAGGCCTTAGTAGGGCCAAGAACAAGGATAAAGCCACAAAGGGATCAAATTGATGCATGGGATGTAGTTGGAGAGAGCTAATAATGCCCCTCCTATTGATGTAAGGCTTATAGTGGAGGTGGCCATGACTAGTGACTCTAAGAGTTGGGATGTGCCTAGGCCTTGAGACCTAGGCTAGTCCAGAAAGTCTTGGAAAATGGGCATGAGGAAGATGTAGTTTTGGAAGCTTTTGGCCCATTGATCATCCCTTTTCTCTAGACTTTGCCAAGTCCTCGTGGTCCCTCCAGTTTAGCGGGATTACATCAACTACCATAAGCTTCACTATGTGGTAGCAAGTCATTCTCTTTTCTAAGTGTTTAGCCAATTGGTCATTTGGTCAAGGATTTTGGACTGCTCACTAAAACATGTGTATTTGGATGTGATAGCAAGAGTGTTGTATGTGTGGCTAAGAATGCCATGTTTGATGCACGGACCAAACATATTGATGTGCGGTATCACTTTATCAGGCATGTTTTCGATGATGGTGCAGTCACAATGACTAAGATCAAAACACATGATAACCGTATAGATATTCTCACTAAAAGTCTTGCAAAGGCTCAACTTGAGCATTGCATTCTACTAGTGGCAGTTGGTTGAAGGTTTGCTTAGGACCTTTAAGTGGGAGATTCTTGGGTGTAAAGGCCCTTGCACTACTCTTGTGTATATATTACTTTACACATGTGAACACATCCTTGTGGGTGTAAGTGTACCGTACCCCAAGTATATATACATTCTTTTATTCTTTTTATATTCTAATGAAAAGGTTGTGCTATGCTTTGGGTCCACATAAGAATGAAGTGGTGTGTGGTTATTTGTTTTTGCTCTAGTAGAGCCTCTCCACGCCAAGTCAATGGACTTAGGTGTAGGTGTGGGGGGGCTCTAAAACCTCATTTGTCACAAGACTACTCATCTATGTATAGTCTATTCAATCTTAGAAAAGATCTAGTGACACCACCCTCCCTCATGGAAAATTGGAGAGAACTTGTAGATTCACCAAGCTTTGCCATACATGAACCAAATCTTCTAATCGTAAACATGGATAATGAACTCCCAAGTCGCCTCCTCTCCTTTTATGATATCAATGCATCCATTGTTGCCAAGAAACTCATTTCCCATATGAAACAGTTTATGTAAATGTTTCATACTCACAAAACATGTTTTAAACAAAACATGTAGGTCTTCAAGAACAATATTATTGGTACTCATGGGAGGTAAACTCCTACCTTGATCTAATCAATCCAAAATTTGAATGGGCATTTGTCTACCATGTGCCTTTTGTCACAAAAGTGCTGGAGTCTTTGGGAGTCAGCTTACGAAAAGAAAGCCCATATATCTTGAAAAGTCATCAATAACCAATATGTGGTCAATATCATTGCCCACTTGAGGAATGTGCATGGGGCCCTTAAAATCCATGCGAATAAAGCTCAAGAGAACTAGTGGCTTGAGGAGATGCTTTATGCGAAGCACTCCATGCTTCGTACCTAGTATGCAATTGAGAGAAGTAGCTAAAAGGCGGTGTCTCAAAATTTGTTGATTCCTCAACTAGATGCGCACAATTGGCATGTTGCAAAAGCCTAGAGTGCAAGTTGCCATATTGGGCATGCCATAAAAGGCCCAACTTGAAGGATGGAACTCATGACAAGGGTCGTAAGTTACATACAGTTCATCCTCTTGCAAAATGGTCCAAAGAGGCTCACTAGTGGCCTCATCCCCAACATGCACATTGTGGCTATGAAGATGATGCTAGTGTGTATTTGTACTATAGCACAGACAAAAATAAGTTTAAGCCCCAAATTTAGAAGATAAAGGATCTCAATAATGGTATTGTGGCCTTGTTGGTCTAGGAATAGAGGCATTCCACATCATCAGCAATGGTGGATGATCCCCCTTTATCATGGACATATTTTAACCACCCTTTATGGGTCATATGGCTAGTGGCTCCACTATCCACCACCACCAAGTGCTTTGGCTTAGATGATGCTAGACCATCTCCCTCTTTGTATTACAAAGAGTAACAAACACGAACTATGTAGGTAGTGATGTAGGGATAACTCCTTTGTAGCCATGTTGGATGCCTTAGCATCCTAAGAAGGATGTAATGGGATGCTTCTACCGATTTTGATACTCCATATGGGTGCTCTTTTTGCAATAAGGGCATGTTTTGGAAGATCCTTCCTTATTATTCTTTCCATCACCCATCCCCTCTTTCTTGCCCTTCCCATTCTACTTTGCTCCCCCAACGAAATTTGTAGTGAAGGCCTTAATGATTGCTCCTAATATATGAGAGGTTTCTAAATGTTGAGCCTCCTTCTCAAGCACTACCAAAACCAACTCCTCCCAAGTCAAAGTCTCAAGAGCCCATGAGATAAGAAAATTGATATAGAAGATGCCATATTAGGGGTGGGGGGAAGCATACAGAGTGTGAGTGCCAATTCCCTAGAGTTCCACCACTTGTTCATGATAAGCCAACCTAGATTGAATCGGCTCCATCTTGTTGATGTGCTCCCTCAAGGTAGCAAACATGGATAGTGACATCTAGCAAAGTTGCATGTGATACGTGAATTGATGAGAGAAAGTGTGAACCTCATAGAGGTTCTTGAGTTTAATCCACACCTGTGCTATAGTGAGAATATCCTTCTCATGAATCAACATAGTGTTAGTGTAGTTAAGGTCAATGAGGTTAATCCACACCTGTGCTATAGTGAGAATATCCTTCTCATGAATCAACATAGTGTTAGTGTAGTTAAGGTCAATGAGGTTGAGACCTTGTGGCCATTGTAGTAGACTGAAAGAATTGGAAAAAGAAGGTGCACTAGGCTAAAGATTCATGTTGGAAGAACTCAAAGTAATACCCTTGGTATTGCGAATTGTGAGATACTTCAGAAGAGGAATTGAATGTCTAGTAAAGTCATCAATATCAAGCCATTGCAGGGGGTGTCTACCAATGAAATACAATGTGTCGAGTTGTGTACAGGGGACAATACAACGATTACCACCATGAACAACACAAATACTCAAAGGTACTTGTCTTTACAAAGAAGGAGGCAAGGCCATATCAATGAGAGATTAAAGACGGGATATTTGCTAGGCTAAACAAAAAAAATCCTAAGGAATTTTGGTGGGAGATGGCATCATCAAGTGTGTTGAATGGTTGCATACTACAGAAAACACAAAGAGCATAGTTATTATGGTGAAGTAAAATATGAGTTGGAGTGTGCTACAAAAGGGACATCACTTAGAAAGATAGTAGCATGCCTCCATAAAGCAAGAATGCAATTTATCTCCCTTATTCAGTGGGGATGTGCTACAAAAGGGACATCGCTTAGAAAGATAGTACCATGCCTCCATAAAGCAAGAATGCAATTTATCTCCCTTATTCAATGGCCACAAAAACATTGACAACAAATGAAAATAGCTCCACCATGCAACAACATGCAATCACAACCATTGTTACTCTTTTCAAATGAGAAAGCCATAAGTAGCAAGTCTTCAAAGAGTCTGTGCAACTCACAATGCATGGGAGAGTGAGATAGAATTCACATTTAAAATTTATAACTTGTAAGCGTAATTAAATTTTACAAATCCATTCAAGTTGAACACACACACACACACACACACACACACACTCTCTCTCTCTCTCTCTCTCTCTCTCTCTCTCTCTCTCTCTCTCTCAAACTCCCCTATTTGCAATGCCTTTGTAACATCAGGTAGCACCTTAGTTATGATAATAACATTAACTCATGATTTATATGGATGAATGGAGGATGGATTCAACATCAACAAACTCTACTTAATCAATGAGGAAGCTATGGCAAACATCTTCAAGATGTAGATCATTAGTGTTGTTCATAGTGCTATTAAGTTAGAGGTACTAACATTTTGATTACTATATTGGGAAGAATAGAAACATATGGGCAATGGAAGGGTCAATAGTAAGAGATATGGTGGCTCAAGTGTTATTATTATTATTATTATTCTTCTTATTCTTCCATTCACAATTGATACACCACAAGTGTCCTCTAACGAGATAGATACCTTTTGATCTTATTTTAGGACTCTTCACATAGTCTACTTTATTTGTGCATACATAGGTCATAATTTATCCTATGGTTTATTTCTCAATACTCCTCCTCAACCTCAGAATGAGCTTGCAAATGCAGTGCCCCAAGTGCACTCCTAAAGTACTCAACCTTATCCTTACCTAATGCTTTGGCGAATATATCAACAACTTGGTCTTTGGTTTTAACATGTACCAAGTCTATCTCTCCATCCATAACCTTGTCTTTGATGAAGTGGTAGTGCACTTCGATATGCTTCATCCTTGCATGGTAGACTGGGTTCTTTTCCAACAAGATACTACTAATGTTATTACAACACATGGTAGACTGGGTTCTTTTCCAACAAGATACTACTAATGTTATTACAACACATGGTAACTCCACCATCTATCTCTATCCCCATATCACATAGTAATAGTCTCAACCATGTCTGCTCTCATGTTGCCAACACAATACCTCTATACTATGCTTCTATGTGCTAGATAGAGCAAGTGTAGGTTGCTTCTTGTTGCTCCAACTTACCATGCTTGAACCAAATGAGAATGCATAGCCACTAGTGGATCTCCTATCCATGATACTTCTAGCCCAATCTGCATTTGTGTAGCCAAACAATGTAGGCTTGATCCCTCTCATAGAACAAGCCAAAACTAACTGTATTTTTCACATATCTCAAGACTCTCCTCATGGCATCCAAATGTGACTTGCATGGTTTCTACATAAACTAGCTAATGACTCACAATGAGTACTCAAGTCACGTCTAGTAATGGTTAGATAGATAAAACTACCAACCATCTTCCTAAACATAGTGACATCTTCCACATATTGATCATCATCCACCATCTTAATGTTTTGATCCAATGGTGTATCCATTGGCTTACATCATGCCATTCCATACTTCTCTAGAATCTCCAATGAATATTGTCTATGCAGTAGCCAAACTGTATGTGAAGTATCAATCACCTCAATGCCAAGAAAGTACCTCGATGAGCCAAGGTCTTTAATGTCAAACTTCTTGTGCAGCCCATGGTTTCTTCAACAATCTCTCTCTCTAGACTACTTGCAATAATGAGATCATCGACATAGATGAGCACAACAACCATTCCATCTTCTATATGTTTGACATAAAGTGAATAATTAGCTATGCTTTGTTGAAATTCCATGCTGCATAAGAACTTGTTGATCATATCACACCAGGCACTTGGTGCTTATTTCAATCTACATGCCTTCCTCAATTTACACACACAAGGCATATATTTATGGTGAGCATATCCTTCTGGCTGATCCATATATACCTCTTCCTCCAATGTACCATTCAAGAAAGCATTCTTCATGTCCATTTGGTATAATTTCCAGCCATAGATAGAAGCCAATGCAATGACCAATCTCATTGTAGTCATCTTAGTAATTGGACTAAATGTCTCTTCATAATCCAAGCCATATGTGGAGCATAACCTTTTGCAACTAACCTTGCCTTGTATCTCTCCAATGAACCATGAAATTTGCACTTGACTTTATATACCCACTTGTAGCCAATTGCCTTCTTGCCATAAGGCAACTCAACTAGATCCTATGTCTTGGTCTCTGTTAATGCGTCCATCTCTTCATCTATAGAATTCTTCCAATATTTATTTCCAACCGCCTTTAATACCATATTAGAGAATTTGAAAATCTCCCAAGTTTCACTTTCAAATAAGGAGTAAAGATTTGACCAAGTGGCTAAATCTTAACCTCATATTTGAGAGTGGGACTTGGGGGGATTGCTTATATAGTATTTAGGGAAAATTTCACCAGCAAGTAAGGGGATAAGATTTGACCATGTGTCCAAATATTAATCACATTAGGAATTCCCAAACTTTAGGAAAATTCTCAAATTCCTGAACATGTGGTTCTCTTCAAAGCAAGTGGGATCAACATGCTAAATATACAATACTATGTATGCATAATGCATCTTCATGAAGTCATTATATGTCAATCTATCCATTGGGTGCCTCATTCTATCTAATCTCCTCAAATATGGTGCATTAGATAGTGCCTCAACAATTCTTGCATGCAGTGGAACATACTTTTCTAAACTCTTTATCCCTAGAGTTCTTACATGTAGTATGCCAAACTTGTCATCCATAGACTCATCCTCAAAACTTTCACACCCATAGGCTTCTTCCCTTATGTAACCTTTGCTCTCTTTTGTGCACTCCTCAACTTGCCACTCCATGACTATAACTACCGCTACTTTCTTCATGGTCTTGAGGTCTAAAAATATCCTCAACATGTTGATTCTTTAGCCATTATTTGCTGAAATTTTCTTCACATACCCATCATCATGAGACATCCATGTCAGTTGTAGCATTCCGTTGATATCAAGACTCATACTCACTAAATCTCACATTCCTTCTTATGTAAACCTTTTTAGTGACAGGATCATAAAATTTGTAGGTTTTCTTCTCATCAAAATATCCTAGAAAAATGTGTTTAATAGCTTTTGGTTCCATCTTCTTCCTTAAATAATTAGGGACATGTACATAACATACTCAATCAAACACCGTAAAGCATGCAATTGTAGGTGTCCTACTAGACATCTTCTCATATGGAGACATATGATGAGTCAGAGCTGTAGGTGTCTTGTTCATGATATAGACTGTAGTATGTACTACCTCAATCTAATAGGTCAAGGGCATGTGCATTTGATTCATAATTGCCCTTATTACTTTCACGATAATCATGTTTTTCCTTTTTGCCACACCATTTTGCTTTGGTGTATACTTGCAAGTGTCTTGTCTTTTGATCCCATGGTCTCTCAAATAGTAAGAGGACTCATTTGACATATATTTATCACCATTATTTGATCTCAAGTATTTAATGTAGCCTCCAAATTTCTTTTGTGCCATAGCCTTAAACTCCAGAAACTTTTCAAATGCTTCACTTTTGTGTTGCAAAAATTACACCCATGTCATCTTGTTAAAGTCATCAATGAAAGTGATATAGAACCTGCATTTTCCACTCAATGAGATATTTTGACATGGACCACTAATATTAGAATGTATCATTTCCAAAGGAGAGCTTCTCACTCTCCCCCTCTTTGGAAATGGAAGCCTAGACTACTTGGCAAGTTGACAAGCCTCACATACATGATTATAATTTACATATCTAAACTGAAGAAGTCCACAAACCATAGTGGGTCATCTCTTGTAGCCACATACCCTTTAGTTTTTATTTGCTACTTCCTACCAAGCCATTGTGCATGGTGATTCATATGGTTTGTGACTCTTGAATCCCCAGTTGTCCTCTCTAGGAGGGTGCGCCATACTACCAACTACATGCTCCATGGCAAAGAAGTGACCTCTAGGTGATGAAACACCTCTAGAACATTAGTTGCCACTGCTATATTCACCTAAATAGTGCCCAAACTGGGTCTTTCATCGACCCTTAAACATAGCATTTTGCTTATAAAAGCACACTCTCTCAAAATGACCAAACTACCCACAATAATGACATGCACCATCTCTTTGTGGACTAGAACATCCTATGCCTCTAGAGTAGGATCTCCACTAGTTGCTAGGCATAAAATCACCATGTCCAAAGGTACTATGGCCTTGCGCAAAGGTGTCTTCATGGCCATAAGATGATCCTCTAGCTCTAGATGAGCTACCACAACCTTGGTGATAATAAAACACACTATCCCAATTTGCATTCTTTCCATTATTAGATACATTGAGGTCCAACTTAATCTCTTTTGTAAGAAGAAAAAGAATCAACTCTTCAAAATCATGCATAGAGCCTCCCCTCATAGAAATGGAAGTATAAAGGGACTTGTTTAGAATGACAAATACCAAATCATCATCATCAACTGGTGCATTTATTGTAGCAAGATCTTCTGCAACTTGTTTAATTTTTGTCACATAATCATTGATGCTTCTATTTCCTCTCCATGCACCATGTAACCTTTGCTTTAATTGTATTTTCATGGCCTCTATGCATATGCTATACATCTTTTCAATGATTTTCCAAGTACGTGCAAGTATTTGCATTTTTAATGTGTGGAATTAGTGTCTCTAATGCAATACTTTCCTATTTTTGCCAGTCCAATCCTTGTACGCCTTTTTGTAATGTTTCCTAATCTCATCAGGTAATTGCATCTTCACTTGTAATAAGGTCCCAAAGACCTCTTCCCATCAAGAAATTTTCATATGGTAGAACCATACACTATAGTTGTCCTTCGTCAATTTGTCATCCATAGCATAATTTGTGCATTTTTTGACATTAAGATAGTTGCAAACTTAGCAAAACCAGCTATATGCAATGTGCCAAATTAGTGTCCAAGCATGTGAATAAAACAAAGTATCATTCGGTTAAAATTGAGACCGTAAAGCTTTCAAAATCCCCAAATAAATACATATAAATTGAGTTCCACTGCAATAAGTGTTGTAAATGTATTTTACTACTATCACATGTATCCATATCATGCACATATGTCAAACATTGGTTGTTCAACAAGAAACAATGAAAACGGGGCTCAAATAGTGCTCGTATGACCAAAAAAACCATCAAAATACGAGTTTAAAATTGACCAATTTCCATGTAGTTTTTCTACAATGTTTCATGCCAAGAATGAAGTCCCATACAAGCTCAACCCATATTAATTTTCTTGGAAAATTTTCCCCTTTCGAATGGGCACCCAAAAATGGTATAAAATCTCAAATCAAGCTAGTTCACTCTCTGTAGTGTGAACAAATAACTAGTGAACTAGTTCCACAAAAAAATCAGTTCAATCCCTTTTAGTGTGAACATAGATTTAAAATCACTAGATGATAGGAACCCATGTGTGAAAGTAGATTTCATAGGAGGGGGTTGACTTGATTAAGGCTTTGGTTCTTTTCTAAGCTTTAAAGAAGCTTAGAAAAGGTTCACTAATCCAATCAAACAAACATAGGGTAGTGATTTTTCAATTGTGTGTGAGGCCTCTAATTTACAGTCACCATGGTCATCTCTAGCAAGAACATACTCATTTACCACTAGATTAGAGATAGAGCTCAAGGCTCTCTCTAATAACAATGATTACTCTCTTCTTTCTCTGTATGTTCCATAAACCCCCTACTTCTTTTTCCCAAGCAAGCCCTATGCTTTCTCTTCACAAGTAGGCCCCCTACTCAAGTAGGCCCTGAGATTAAGCATCCCCTTACTTTCAGCCAACCGATAAAGTAGATTCGAACTCAACAACCAACAAAAATTTGTTGTCATACATCATTCCCAAACTCCTTTGGCTTCCCAATACATTCAAAAGCGAGCACCAATGCCGAAAATCCGAGCTCCAATGGCTCGATAATTTGATGTACCTATTTTGTGTAGATTAGTCAAAGATTAGCACATGATTTAATGGTAGATAACAAGCTTTCAACTTGATGTATACCTCGATTCAATGCACTTCTTGATCCAAGCTTCCAATCTCACACTCCCACTCTAATACCAAATGAGAAGAATAGAAATAGATGGGCAATGGAAGGGTCAATAGTAAGACCGGATTGCTTCCGGATGGATGAAGACTTGAAGAGTGCTGTTCTTGAAGATGCTGAGCATTAAATACATGCTAGAAATCAGTCCCGTAACCAAGACCAAGAAACCAGGACCTAAAAATAAGCGATAATGCTATTTTTATGAAGAAAAATGATCTTTTTATGCTATTTGGTTTATGAAACTTTGTTCATATGGGATGAAAGTTCATTATAATATTGTTTGCCATGAGTTTCAATTGTTTGCAACCTGAAAATCAGAAAATATAAGGCTACATGGCCGGAATTAGTGTTAAAACCCGTAAAACACGCGTTTTAAGGGTAAAATTGGTTTTTTTGCTATATAAATGAGAAATATGATATGCCACACCAACTAAATCTAAGTTTTTGCTGTCAATGAAACTAAGGGCCACAGCCCACAATCAACTTTCATTTTGAGTCATTATTTATTAAAGAAAATAGGGAAAAATGCCCAAAATGAAAAAAATGGATTTAAAATAGGAAAAAATAGGAAACGGGTTGAGGACCGCTATGTAGCTGTCATTGAAGAAGTCATAAAGGACATCCCAAAAGGCATAGCTAGAGAATTGCGCTTGATACCCTCACTCTATACTGTTCAATGTGTGGCAAACAAGGAAAAGCTCGAAGCAATCAAATGAAAAGGGAAAGGACAAGGTAACTTTGTGCAGAAATGGTACTCCAAACAAAGTTTGGCAGCCAAAATTGGCCACCGACTAATGACACTCACTAAGAAAAGGAAAGCCCTTTGGATATCAATACATGATCCCACATATGTTGCCCCAACCTCATTACGAGTGTTGGCAGCGGTTCATGAGGTCTAGCTTTTTGCCACACTGTCCAAAAACATCCCTTGTACAATAAACTACTTCTAGAAGAAATATCTACACGTGGCTAGCAGGCTAGGAGTAGGAAGCATGGTACTTGATGTTAGTGCATATGTCTTCTACCTCACTCAAGACTCTGCAATACTAGATCTCTATGCTTCCTATCAATACAACCCTGACTTCTTTAGCTGGTTTTGTCCAAGCTTACATGAGAAAAATCCTAAACTGTCTCTTAGTTCTACACTAGCGTTACCCAAACCTCCCGAGCAAGAGAAAAACAACTCTAAACACAACACTTGCATTGATAAGAAGCAATGGAGGCATGTTCCAATGGGTAAGGACAAGAGTCTAGAGCAAACACTCAACCAGGAGCAACTGGCAAGGCAATCGGATGAGGGGCTAAACAGAGGGGAATTAGTTGATAAGCTAGACTCTCCAAAAAGAGAGGCAGTCATACCCTCATAACCTAGCGAGGTTGTTCAAGAGGTTGCAGCTATGTCCCACAAGGACATGCCAGAAAAAGAGAATGTTAAGGCCCAACCAAGCACATCAACGGCGGTTGACCTAGTTCAGGGTCTTGATTCTTCAAGGGATACACCTCGATTGCCTAAGAAAAAGAGGAGAAAACAACAAAAACAACAATCATAGTTGCAAGTGGCGATAGATGGTAGGGAGATTGAGACCAAGAGTGTTAAAGAGTTGAGGAAGAAAGCATTGAGTCCACCCACGAATGAACCTATTGCCATCTCTCCTAACAATGTTGAAACCTCAGACACATTCATGTATTCTGATAAGTCAAAGCAACCATTACCATCAATGGTTGCTTGTAATACTCAATCCACCCACAATAGAACTTATATTGACCAATAAAAAGTGGATATAACACTATCACAACATGTTGACAAAACTATTCTAGTCACATCCGAGGAGAACCATGACACAATAATAGCGAAGCCTCAAGAGAAACATGAAAACCCCGAGAATATAAGCAATCCTAGCATTGACCACTCTTTCGCATATGTAAGTAACTCCTCTTATTCTAATAAAGGAATCATAAGTTTGTTGACTACTACCAATGTAAGCAATTTCACACTTACACATAATTTGAATGCACCAAAGATCAAGAAAAAATTGTGTATTGTCAATGTTTGCATTTGCAAAGATTGGTTTTGATTGTCAAGTTTGTTGACAAAAAATGGATAGTTCCTAATATATCTTATGGTTATACAATTATTGCATTTGATTCATCATTTCATGTGTTATGTAAGCTCAATAGCTATAGTAAATGCGTGAAAGAATTACATGTATTGTTGAGCAATCAGTGAGAAAAAGGTTCCTTGGTGTATTGCTATGCACTTCTTGTGAAAGGTTGCATAAGATTTTCTTGTTGTTTTATATCATTTTTGTGATTATGGCAGAGAGTAGTGGAAATCCCATCATTGAGAAGCTGGGAAAGAAGAACAACTACCCTTTATGGAAGTTCCGGGTAATGAGCTTCCTCATTGGAAAGGATCTTTATGAGTTTGTTGTAAGTGAAGAAAGGGAGCCATAGAGCTGAGTATCCCTACAACTCCGGATGAATTAAAGGTGCTGAAAGAATGGAATGACAAAGACAAAAAGGTAATGTATTGGCTATCTGCAGTCATTGATAATACTATGTTGGGACATATCAGGAAAGCAGAAAATTCACATGCAGCTTAGAAAATTTTTGAGAACATGTTTTCAGTAAATACAAAGGCCCAAAATATTCAACTCAAGGAAGAGTTGAATACATTGAAGAAAGGAAAAATGTCTGTCAATGAGTATGTTTTGAAGGTGAGGAGCATTGCAGATGCTTTAGCAGCAATTGATGCAATGCCTAATGATGATGATTTGGTTTCATCTACTTTGGGTGGCTTTAATAATGAGAAGGCTTGGAAATCATTTGTCACTTCTGTATATGTATAGAAGCCATTTCCAAATTTTGATGAGTTGATCTCTATCATGATTGCCGAAGAGATCAATATACAGGGTGACTCATTTGAAAGAAATGGTGAACATGTCCAAGCATTCTACTCAAGTTTGGAAAGGGGATGTGGCGGATCCTCTTTGAGAGGCTGTGGTATGGGACGTGATGGTGATAACCAGCAAAACTGATTAAATCAACAATTCATTGAAATACAAATTTCAAGAGGCCATGGAAACTTTAGAGGCAGAGGGAGCTCTAGAGGAAGAGGTGGATGGTAGAACAGAGATTCTAGAAATTTTGCTATTGTTTGCCATCATTATGGCAAAATAGATCATATTGCAACCCATTGTTATGCTAAAAATGACGATATCCTAGTTATGTGTCAATGGGTGATGATTCATGCCACCCAATTTTACACATTATTGGAAAGGTTCCCTTGTCCTTGCATGACAGCCAGACAAAGAGTCTAACAAATGTATTACATGTTCCATCAATCTTAAAGAATTTAGTGTCTATTGGTCAAATGGTAGAGCAAGGATTGAGGTTCAATTTAATGCAAAAGGTTGTTTTGTAGAAGGCTTTAATGATAAGTATAGGTTGGTCGCATGTTCACTTTAGATGTTGGAATCCCTACAATGAATGTTGCTATGTATGCTAAAGAAAAAGGAGTGGTTGCAAACATTGAAATATGGCATAAATATATTGGACATGTGAATATGCAAAAGCTATAATTAATGCAATCCAAAGGATTGGTTACAGGGTTGCCTTCTTTTAGAGTTGCAGAAATTCATAAAGTGTGTGAAGCATGTCAGTTTTGGTAAGCAAGCAAGACAACCCTTATTGCATGACAATCATGTAGAAATATACTTGATGTTGTGCATACACATTTTTGGGGGCCTACATAGAATGTATCTCTTGGTGGTATCAAATACTTTGTCACATTTATTGATGATTGTTCAACGAAGCTATGGGTATATTTTATGAAGGAAAAGAGTGATGTATTTGAGTACTTTAAATCTTTGAAGGCAATTGTTTAAACATAAATATGCTTGAAAGTTAAGTGCTTGAGATCAAATAGAGGGGAAAAGTATCTCTCTAATGAGTTTAGTGGCTTCTTGAGTTCTCATGGGATAAAGAGATAGTTTACTTGCAAGTATATCCCTCAACAAAATGGGGTTGCAGAAAGAAAAAATAGGCATATTGCAGAAGTTGCACGAGCATTGATGGTTGAAAAGAATATGCCAAAACATTTTTGGTCTGAAGCTATTCATACTACTGTATATGTTATGAACATAACTCCCACATCTACAGTTCATGGGATGACCCTTGAAGAATGTTTTACAGGCAAGAAGCCTAATGTGTCACACTTAAAATTGTTTGGTTGTATTGCATATGTTCATGTGCCAGATGAGTTACAAAAGAAGCTTGATCCGAAGGCTGAAAAATGTATTTTTATTGAATACTCTTTAGAGCAGAAATGGTATCGTTTTTGTAACCCTATCATAGGTGAGTTCCAAGTGAGTGGGGATGCTATTTTTCATGAGATGAGCAGTTGGTACGCATCTATTGGTGATGTATTAGATGATGATAATCATTCAATACAGTTGCTAGGATGGCAACTGTTAGATGTGTGATTACTTTGGGAGCATGCCAAAGGTTGGAGTTTGCAGTAGATGGATGCCAAGAATGCCTTCTTGCATGGTGAATTACAAGAAGAGGTGTATATGGAGCAACCAACATGTTACGATGATTTAAAGTATCCCACACATGTGTGCAGGTTAAAGAAGACATTCTATGGACTAAAGCAACCACCTAGAGCATGGTCTGACAAGATTGGAGAGTATCTTGTCAATATTGACTTTTGTATTTTCAATGTTGATCACTCACTTTATGTGAGAAGGGGAGATGCAGATTTGGTCATCATAGTCATCTATGTGGATGACTTGATTATTACATGTGATAGTGATAATGAAATTGTTGAATTTAAGGACTTCTTGAAGAAGAGGTTTGAGACGAAGGATTTGGGTGAGCTAAGATACTTTCTTGGTATTGAGGTGATCAGATGTGATGATGGTATATGGCTATCCCAAAGGCAGTATGTCTTGGATATGTTATCCAAGTATGGTATGATAGAATATAAGCCTATTTTAGTACCATCAGAGCAAAATGTGAAGTTGAGTGATGATGTTAGGGATGAGATAGAAGACCCTACTATGTTTAAGAGGATAGTAGGGAGTCTGATTTACATGACTATCATAAGGTTAGACTTGAGCTATGCTATTGGCCTTGTCAATTAGTTTATGTAGATGCCTAGAAAGCCTCATTTGGATGCAATTAGATTCATATTGAGATATGTGAAGTCCACTTCACATTATGGATTTTTTTATGAGACAAGTAAGGATGTAAAAGTGTTTGGATATACATATGCAGATTGGGATGGTAGCATATCAGACAAAAGATCTACCAGTGGATTCATGTTTTCCCTTGGTAGTGCAGTAATAACATAGAGCACCAAAAAGCAACCTATAGTCGCTTTATCAAGTATAGAGGCTGAGTATAGAGGTGCTACTATGGCAGCATGTAAGGTGGTATGGTTGCAAAAGTTATTAGTTGATTTGGATGTGTAGGGAGATGGTCCACTTGTCATTCATTGTGACAACACGAGTAGCATACAACTAGCTAAGAACCCAGTGTTCCATGTTAGGACAAAACACATTGAGATGCACTATCACTTTGTGAGAGAGAAGGTACTTGCAGGAGAGATTGACTTGGTATATGTCAGCACACAAGATCAGATAGCTGACATTTTCACAAAGGAATTAGGTGTAGAGAAGCTTCGAAATTTTTGAATCTTACTTGGAGTTACAGAGATAGAGTTGAGATTGGGAGGGAGTGTTGAGATGGCAAGCTCAACACATGTAGACATTGATGATGGACTGCATGGCTAGATGGGTCCGCATGTCTACACTTAGCATGTTGGTGGTCATTATGATCCTCACATGGCCACTAACTTATCACTTATTATATTTAGTTTGTTACACCTACCTACTGGTGGCATAGATATAGTGCCAATCGATTAGTATAGTCAGTTATGTTTTGTTTGATATAGTACCTTATCTATACTTTGTGTACATTGTATTGTGTGTGAAAGAAGAATAAGAAACCAGCAAGAAAACGTTTTGGCCTCCATCTCTCTTCTTGTGTGTATAGTGTGCATTTGACACAATTGCTGAAGCAAGTCCCCCCACCGTGCAATTCTTGACAAATCTTAGGACTGAAATGATGAAGAATCTTCAAAAAATTTGAGAGAAGTTGAAGCTTCAACTCAAGCTTTCATGGTTGTCCATGGAATGCATACTAGGGTTTCACGAGATTAAGAAGATAAAGAATAGAGCACCAATCTTGACAATTTCTTAGAGCTTTCAGTTGCTAGTGATCAGCTGAAGCAACGTGGCTCGGAGGATGGGCATTAGAAGCAAGAGATGGATTGAAAAATATGCCATATTTTTTTAGCATATTCTATATACCATAGCTGAGTTTTTTCGAGATATAAAGTAAAGAAGCTTCATCAAGTATTGCTTTGTTAAGAAGAGCAAGGGTTTGAGAGATAGGAAGAGATCTTTGTTACATACTTCATGAAACTTGTAGGAAAGCTTCAAGAAAGGGGAAAGAGAACCCTCTCTCTAAAAAGTAACCATAGTTTACTCTTCTTTTTAAGTTTGATTAACCCCTATTTCACCAAGTTACCTTCAAAATAGATTGTAATGGATGTAAGACCTGCCATTTTAGCCATGGTTCAGCTAAATCCCTCTAAGATACTTTTCAGAGCCTCGAGATTAATCTCTGCTCCAAGTAGAATGCCTGCAAGTACCTTCCATGTGGCTCGGTGAAAAATTAGAGTAAATATGTATAAAATGAGAAAATCAAATGGATCAAAAGCCCAAGCTCTAAAATTTCAATCTGGTCTTGATCTTATAATTTATTTACTTGATTGCAATTTTTTTTCTTTAAATAAAACTCAAGTTTAATATCTGTGATCTTAACAATAGGTACATTATTATTAGAAGTGGCCATAACACAAGTTCATGTGTGTTGATGCCCTAATTTAAAGATAGCTCCTTTATTGTGTATTTGATTATTGGCCATTCTATTTAATGGTAGGTTAGTACTTTTATTTTTGTCTATAAATGGAGGGGATGTGGCCACAATTATTCATTCATGTACTTGTAGATTCTTGGGGTGTGTGTGTGTGTGTGTGTGGGTGTATATGGAGTGGTGTGAGCTAGCACTCAATCACTGTAGTTTTGATTATAGTTTGGATTCCTATTATTGATCTCATATTGTGCATCATCTCTTTCATAGACCTTGAGTCTTTCTTTATTTCATTTCTTACTTTTCTCTTCTAAATTAGTATCAAAAGTTTAGCTTCATGAAAGGTATTATTGTGTTTCACAAAAACTGCGATTTCTACATGTGATTGATTGTTATATGCCATCTTGATGTTGAATTGGCATATACTATCTTGTATTGCTCTACTGATGTGTCATTAGTTGTCGTGTTGATCTATTGGTTCATTGCCTAACATGTTGTGATCATTGCATTTCTGAGATCTAGCCATGGCTTCATTTAGCCTTGGCTAATAGCTACTAGTGGGCTACGTTATGTTGGGGGTAAAGGCACCTATGCCTAGATGCCTTGTATTTACTTCATACACCATGATCACACACTTGTCTATTGCAGATGACATGCATCCATTACTATTAATCTATTCTTAATTTTTCCAATGACTACTATTGAATAAGGGAAGGTTGGTCACACATTGTGACCATTGGAGTTCCCACTTATGATGTCTCTCTCTCTTGTTCTCATGTTCCATCTATCATATCTTTTACTTTGCTCTTGCTTTTACTAATATGCTTCCATTTAGGCTCTACCTTTCATCTGGTATTAGAGCCAACCATTTGAGGAGCATCTTTATCCTTTGCTCAAGCCCAGATTCAAAGATTTGGTTCAATGTTTCATAGTAGCCATTGTTTTTTCCTCCCAAGGTATGCATTGAGTCTTCCCTTCTCCTGGCTTATTCCAACTTTCTCCCAACTTGTCAAGGAGCTTCATTAATAGGGCTTGACTAAGCCTTATTGAGTTATTATTGAGCTAATGAGTAATCATTATATCCATTTTTATTGGATATAGATTATGCTTCAGAAGTCATGGTTGGATAGCTATGGCAACTTGATAGTGCTTTTGTATTTTGGCCATAACTTTTGCATACAGTATGAGATTTAGACATTCTATAGGTAGAAATAAAGAGCGCAATGAGAGCAATAGATTTGAGCATTTGTAATAAAGCAAACATGCCTTAGCCAATATTTAGTCGACTAGGGTTAAGTATAAAAGGATAAGATGTAATTTGTCAAGTATCTTTTTTCCATTTCTAACATTTCATATTTGAGGTCTCAACCTCCCACCATCTAAGAGGATGCATACTCTTGGCTACCATAGCATTGGGGTACATACCATGCTGCAGCTTTTCATCAACTGATTCTTAGCCCTAGCCACCTTGGCTATGGTTTCTTGGTCATTTAGTATGTTTCCTTGTATTTCTAGTTTAATTATTTGCTATGGGAATTAGCTTCTTTACACTAGTATTGGAGGAAATCTTTGATCCAATGGGAATGTCATTTTCATGGTGAATTTGGTTACAAGACTAGGCATAGGGTAACTAGAGGACAAGAATTAGTCACACGATTGATACAATTAAAACCGTGACTAGTTAAGCTTCTTTGTGCAGTAAATCGAGACTAAATTTGAGGATCTTGAATAAGGTTTGAAGGAAAATGTTGGTTGGGAAGCTATTTTAGTAGGTCATCATTATATTTTGTCTTATTTTGAAGGACATTTGACAAAACGAGAGCTATCGGAGACTAGAGGGGACTAAAATTACCTCTACTTTTTGAAATTAGGGTTCATCTTCTTCTTCCTCATCTCTCTCAAGATCTTCTCTGAGCTTCAATGGTGGATTTTCTTACATATCTTCTCTCTTTTACATCAACAACTTGAATGCTTGTCAAAGTGTCATTCTACTTGACACATGGATTATGGTCATAACCATTATTGGAGGGCTTAATGAAAAACATGGTCAGTAGGATCAGATCAAAATGGACTGTCTAGAAGCTCTATGTGATAAAAATAGAAGATAAGGCCAAGAGGAGGGTACAATGATGTTGGTAGCTAGGGGCAAGGCCTCTGAGTTCCTCTAATGCATCCTATTGAGTGATCCAGAGCATGATGTCACTCTTGCAAGTCCTCAGGCCATCGAATCTTTGTTGTCCATACAACACTATCAAATCCAATGACTGGCCAAGAAAACCCTACAAAAAGGGCTAGGCATAGCCATCTTCTTCTCTGCCAATGTGCAATAAAAACCTTTGACCTTGCAATCTCTAACAAAGGCTCAACTGAGTGGAAGCGAGCTTAATTCATGAAAGATCATTAGTTCCGTCATGCTTATCAAAGTCTTATTCTTCTCAACAAATGGAGCACGCTTTCTACCATTGTTAGGGAGATTTAAGAAATGAAATGCAGCTATTTATTAGTGCATTATACACTGTTAAAAGGCAACAAAATAGGCTGAGGACAACTCCATAATCCTTGATTTGTTGCTCGAGGGCTTCTAGGGCTCCATACTCTCCATTGTTAGCTCTATAGGACAAGCAAAAAACGGCAAGCTTCAAATGCTTAATAAGGTAGTTGAAGCATTTGAAATCAAATGGAATAGATTTGAGGACTTTTGTCTAGTTTAATGGGCCAAATGGAGAGAACTCATCCTAGTACTTAATGGGGAAATCGAGCAAGTAGGCCTCTCCACCATGGATTACAATCCTCTACACTTAATTAATTTTGGCAAATTGATTGATTTGTCCAGGTTTTGTGTCCATCCAAAACCGTAGTCTTTTGGAAGAACACTGGAATCAGCTTAGAAAGATTCCATGAGAGCTAAACATTGCTATATGATAAGAGAATTTGGAACTATATGAAGAGATCAAGAGAGTTGAAGATATCAATATTAATCACTCTTCCCATCAGTATATCTGAAGAAAATGTATTCCAATCAATGAACAAGAAGAAAGTTCATCATACATCCATCTAGCACAAGTGTAATGCAACTTGCAAAGAACTATCCCAGGTTTTAGAACTGGTGAATAATACACCTACATCCTATAATAAGTATGAGGAGGAGTTACATGTTGCGAGTAGACTCGGATAAGGTACCATGCTACTCAATGTTGCAATATATCTATTGTTATTGAGTAAGCTGCCACGAGTACTGGATGTGTATGCCACACTCCAATACAATCCTGAGTTCTACAATTGGTTTTTATCCTCGAAGTGACATGGATTCGTAAATATGTACATAAATAAACAATGATTTTTGTGACCCTGTATAGATAATATCAATGCACACAAGTAATGATAGTCAAGCGCAAGGAGAAGAGTTGGGTTCGATAGGCTGAGCTCCTTAGGTCCTCCTCTCACCACACATCTAGAAGTCATGTGACCATTCCCGCCTCCAAGTGGAGGGCATGCAACCCTCATCACCGCCATAGGAAGCCCTGACCAACATCTCTGATGGCGTAGACGTGGTATCGTCTGTCAAGATTGTGGGAGAGAAGGAAGGAGTCTCACTTGTAGCTTTCTTGCTTGCACAATGGGGGAATACACACGAGGGTGGAGGCTAAAAACAGTTTTCCTCTTCTTAGTTGTGTAAGCCAAAAAGAACTCTAGTACATAGAAATAGAAGAACCCTATATATGGGTCTCAAACCAAACTCAACTAACTAAGGTGGCATACTAACTGAGCCATGAACTAGAGTAGATAAGGATAGCTGTCATCTAGCTATTATTCATGGGCGGTGTACCAATCGCATCTGCAACTAACAAGTCGGTGACATAAATGCACAACGGTCACTCTGGCATATCACGAGTGGAGCTCGATATCTCAACACTCCCCCTCGAGCTCAATCCCAATTCCTGTACACCAAGCAGGTCTCTGAACTTGCGCAGCTTCTCTACGCCCAATGCCTTCGTGAATATGTCAGCTACCTGATCCTCTGTGCTGACATAAACTAGATCAATAAGACCTAGTAAAACCCTCTCCCGCACATAGTGATAATGCACCTCAATGTGCTTTGTTCTAGTATGATAGACTGGGTTATTTGCCAAGTGTATACTACTCATGTTGTCGCAATAAATGACAACTGGCCCATCTGTAGACTGATGCATATCATAAAGTAGCTTATGCAACCAAGCTACCTCACAGGCAGCCATTGCTGCACCCCTGTACTCAGCCTCTGTGCTCGACAAGGCAACTGTAGGCTGTTTCTTGCTGCTCCAAGTGATTGCAGCACTCCCAAAAGAGAACACATATCCACTGGTAGATCGTCTATCAGAAATACTACCAGCCCAATCAGTATCAGTGTATCCATGCAACTGTATCTGAACCCCAGTCTCATAAAATAGTCCATACTGCAATGTGAACTTCACATATCTGAGTATGCGTCTAGCCACATCCAAATGTGGTTTCCTTGGAGCCTGCATAAACTGACTTACCAATCCAACATCATAGCTCAAATTTGGCCTGGTAATAGTCATATAAATCAAACTTCCTACTACGAGTCTGTACATAGTAGGGTCTTCGAGAAGCTCACCTGCATCTGCGCTCAACTTCACATTCTTCTCCAAAGGAACTGAAATAGGCTTGTAGCCTGTCATCCCATATTTGGACATCATGTCCAATCCATACTGCCTCTGCAAGAGCCATATCCCACTTGGTGATCTAATCACCTCAATGTCCAAGAAATAACGCAGCTCTCCCAAATCCTTCATCTCAAACTTTTGCTTCAATAGCATTTTCACATAAAGGATATCTTCATCACTATCACCTGTGATAATCAAATCATCAACATAAATGACAAGCAGCATAATACATTTCTCTGTTTTTCTCACATAAAGTGAGAAATCTGCCTTGGAAATCTGAAAGCCAATAGTGACAAGATATTGTCCTATCTTGTCAGACCATGCTCTAGGTGCTTGCTTCAAGCCATACAAGGCTTTCTTCAACTTGCAAACAAACTCAGGATGAACAGCATGCACATAACCTGGTGGCTGCTCCATATAGACCTCTTCTTGCAAATCACCATGCAAGAATGCATTCTTTACATCCATCTGATGTAAAGGCCATCCCTTTGATGCAGCTATAGCAATGACTGCTCTTACGGTTACTATCCTTGCAACCGGACTGAATGTTTCTTCATAGTCAATGCCATATGTTTGTGCATAGCCCTTGACTACTAATCTTGCCTTGTAACTGTTCACAAAACCATCTGCGTTGTCCTTCACCTTATAAACCCACTTACAGCCAATTGCATTATTATCTTTAGGCAAAGGTAACAACTCCCATGTAGCATTTGCTTCCAAGGCATCCATTTCTTCATCCATGGCTTTCTCCCATTTTTCTTTTCCCATGGCTTGCTCAAAAGAAGTGGGTTCTGCTTCCTGTATCACTTTGACTATATGCATAGTGAATGGCTGTAAATCCATCATATTTCAGCCTATCCATAGGATATCTAGCTCTGGTAGACCTACGCAAAGTAGGCTCACTTCCAGGTGCTCTCAAAACATCCCTGGTCTTCCTTACTCTAGGTGTAACAATAGAAGGAATACCCAACTCATCATCAATGCTCTGTTCTGAGCCACTGGATTCACCATCCACATAAGAGCGACCTGCATTTACATCAAACATGGGCTGATCTATCTTCTCTTTTCCTTTTCATGATACCTGCATACCACTATCTGCATTGCTTTGAGAAGATTCTCCTGATCTCAATCTGCCTGTCCATGGCGAAGAATGTGAACCACTGCTAGAGGACGCTCCAGGTCCACTAATATCTTGTGACTGCTGCTGTGAATTCTGTGCAGCATTACCATTTTGTGCATCTACATTATCAATCACATTTACTGGTTTATACCAACTACTCATCTCATCAAAAACAACATCTCTGCTCACTGTAAACTTACGAGTAGAAGGGTTATAGCATCTATACCCTTTCTGCTGCAAAGAGTAACCAATAAAGATGCACTTCTCAGCTTTTGGATCCAACTTGGATCTCAACTCATCTGGCACATGAACATAGGCAATGCAACCAAAAATTTTCAAATGAGAAATATCTGGTTTCCTACTAATATACCTCTCCTCTGGAGTCATCCCATGTATTGCTGCAGTGGGAGTCCTGTTCATTATGTAGACTGCTGTAGCAACTGCCTCAGCCCAATAAAAATCTGGCAGGTCTTTTTCATTGAGCGTGGCACAAGATACCTCTCCAATATGCCTGTTTTTCCTTTCTGCAATTCCATTTTATTGTGGGGTATGACTGCATGATATTGCTACTTTATGCCATGCTCCTGCAAGAACCTTGCAAACTCATTTGAGAGGTACTCTCCCCCTCCATCTGACCTTAGGCATTTTATTTGCAGGCCTGTTTCTTTTTCAACCATAGCTTTAAGAGTTTTGAAATGCCCAAAAACTTTACTTTTCTTTTTCATAAAATATGCCCAAAATTTTCTGCTATAGTCATCAATAAAAGTGACAAAATAATGACAGCCTCCAAGAGATGCAGCTTTAGTAGTCCACACATCAGAGTGGATTAATTCCAATGGCTTCTCACTCTCTTGAACATGTCTAGGAAATGGTTTCCTTGCCTGTTTTCCAAACTGACAGGCTTCACATACCTTATGCATTTCTGCAACCTTGAATTTAGGCAATCTTGCAACAATATTTTGGGCCTGCATTGATTTAAGTCGTTGTACTTTAACATGACCAATGCGTTTATGCCAGATATCAATATCTGCAACTACACCGGTCCCATGTGCAAACATTGCTGCACTCAATTCAGGCATGTCTGCATCCAATGTAAACATTCTGCCCTTCTTCTTTCCTTTTGCTATCAAGCGACCTTTATTTTTCATATCCTCAACAAAGCATCCATGAGGATTAAATCTGACCTGCAAGACCTGCTCAACCATTTGACCAACAGAAACCAGATTCTTGGTAATATTTAGGACATGAAATACATATAACAGGAACTTCTTTTTCCCATCCTGCATAGACAAAGGAATTTTTCCAATCTGCACAATAGGATGTACAATATCATCACCAGTCTCCACAAATCCTGGTTTTTCCATTTTTCTTGCATCCTGCATCCATTTTGCATGACCTGTCATGTGGTTTGATGCACCTGAGTCAACATACCACACTTCGTTGCTTTCTTCTACACTTGTCACAGAATTGTTCATGTGCTGCATCATAAACAAATGCTCATTTATGTCATCACCCTGTCTACTAGAATATGCATAATTTCCTTGTTGCAATTTCCCATTCATGATGTCATTCTGCTTTTTATAGCAGTCTTTAGCCATATGACCGATTTTACCACAGTAGTAGCATTCAACATTGCTGTTTGCATTTTGGCCTCTTTGCCATCCACCACGACCTCTTTGGCTCCCCTTGCCTCTAGAGTTACCACGTCCTCCTCCATAGGACTGGTTTTCTTGAGTCAGCTGCATATTCTGATTTCTACCACGGCCTCTAGATCGGCCTCCTCTACCTCTGCCTCTACCTCTTCCAGCATTTGAGTAGAAGACAGTTTCTTTTGAAGTTCCTCCTGAAGAAGATGTATCACCATTTCTCTGCTCCTCAGAAATTAGAAGAGCAATCAACTCCTCAAAATCAGGAAATCTTTCATGAACTGAAATGGATGTCTAAAACTGCGCATAATCCTTTCCTAGACCATTCAGGGTTACAGAAACTAAATCATCATCTTTCACTGGCGACCCAATGGAAGCAAGTGCATCTGCAATCTTCTTCACCTTCATGTGGTAGTCATTGATGCTCATACTTTCTCTTTGCACATTATGCAACTCTTGCTTGAGCTGCATTTTCCTGGCTTGCGTATTTGTGCTATACATTTTTGACAAAGTATCCCATGCCTCCTTTGGCGTACTTGCATCCTGAATATGCACAATCATAGAGTCTGAAATACTGATAGACAACCAGTACATAACTTTCATGGCTCTCTCATGCCATGCTTTAAATACAGGAAGAACTGGTTCTTCTTCATTTCCTGCAACAAATTCCCAATATCCTTTTTCCATAAGGAAATTCGTCATTCTAAACTTCCATACTTGGAAGTTGTTCTTGTCAAGCTTTTCAGTTACAATCTGTGGAAGAGAATCAGACGCCATTACAGAACACTACAAAAAATTCTGTCACTGCAAAAAACATAGCTTCACCCTCACAAGGGCAAATCTGCAAAACTGGCAAAAGTGGTATTTGACCACACAGTCACTTCCTAGTGACGATTTTGGATAAACAGGAACCAAGGATGATTCTGTAACTCCCAATATCTCTGCACACAAGCATATGATGCAATTTCTATGGTAACTTTTCACCAACCTGTAGAATAGTGGTTGCACAGCATAAAACAGGGCCTTTTCTTGAGTGCGTGCAGAAAACTTCTGCCTCCAAAACAGGACCGAAATGGCCTCAAATCAAAAAAACAGAGCAACCAAGGGCAAAAGCCTCTCCCGCAGCATATACTTCCCTCTTGCTACACCGCGAAGGGCGTCTCAATCTAAGACAATGCACTCTTGCACTTTCCGGCTGTGCTACCTGCAGAGACTTGCTCCCAAAACAGAAAAATGAAAGCAACACTGGTCCTCTTACCAAAACACCGCGAACTTGGCTTGCTTTCTTGAGCTCCTTACCACGAACAAGGCTCTGATACCATGTCAAGATTGTGGGAGAGAAGGAAGGAGTCTCACTTGTAGCTTTCTTGCTTGCACAATGGGGGAATACACACAAGGGTGGAGGCTGAAAACAATTTTCCTCTTCTTAGTTGTGTAAGCCAAAAAGAACTCTAGTACATAGAAATAGAAGAACCCTATATATGGGTCTCAAACCAAACTCAACTAACTAAGGTGGCATACTAACTGAGCCACGAACTAGAGTAGATAAGGATAGCTGTCATCTAGCTATTATTCATGGGCGGTGTACCAACCGCATCTGCAACTAACAAGTCGGTGACATAAATGCACAACGGTCACTCTGGCATATCACGAGTGGAGCTCGATATCTCAACATCGTCTCCTTCTATACACCTTTTCCCTTTTCGGTCAATCCTTCTGGGGTCCACTCCATGACAACCAGTCCACGCAACTTAGCATAAGCCAAGATCTGCTAATGGCTGGAATATGCCCCGCAGTCTAGGTAGGACAAATATCATCACGGAGGCCGTCCCTCTACAACAGACATTGCATGCCTCACCTCGCCTCTCCTCCTCATATGCGCTTGATAATCCGCTATTTAATTCCTTTCATGCAAATAATTCTATCATGTCTCAAAGCCTAACCTTGATTCACATTTTGCAAATTTTCCCACATTAGCCGTCATGGAGCACACAATGTAGCTGGCATGCAAGGAAGCTCTCCTCCGTAGAAGGAAGCATAAGGCACAAGTGCCTCCACCAGAACAATATGTGCCTACCCCTAAGAGATACACACCAAAAAGAGGCCCTAAGTGACACCGCCCCAGACGCAGGTCAAAGACTTCCTAGACCACAAGGATGCTTGAGCACCAAGTGCTCGAAAGAGGAGAAGGCAGCTAGAAACAAGAGGGAATTTTACAAATTATTTAAAAGCATTCTTGAAACAGCTGTGGCCAGGGACTACACCATTCGGGTCCCGGCCGATATCTTCCCCGTCCATCCTACCACCGGCACAGCCCCAGTCATCTAATCACCCAAATTCACCCTGCCTCATACAAATAGAATAGGCCCTATGTTATATAAGATGCTTGCCAAATGCCATCTTGTCAACTTTTTGTCCTTAAGTGGTTAAAGAGACAGGTCCCCCCAACTGTACAAACCTCCCTTACTACTAATCCATGGCATGTCTTTAACAAGCGCCAATGACATGCATCGTAGCCAACACCATAGGATTTTGATAAAGTAATATCTTTTTGTGTAGCATCTATTCATTATAATTGATGCATGTGACTTGCATATACTCTCACAAAGTGTCAAGTGGATGCAAGACGACACAGGTCTTTGTACAAAAGTGTTCAATGCTCAAGTCACCGCAAGACCACCAACCTCACAAGGAGCCATGGCGAAGCCTCACCGCCAAAAGTGAAAATCACCCTTGCCAATCGCCCGCATCGCATGCCCCAAAGCATGATCAGTGGTGGCCACTCTCTCTTTCTGGGTCAAACTCTACACTTGGCACTCACGGCAGCGGTTACCTCAACTGTATCAACATCGCACGTAACAAAGAGGTTTTGCGAAATCTCCAGTGTATCTCCCCATCTCAACAACTATTCCTCTAGCAACGAGGCTAGGCACAGTCATTGTTGTAATATCCATTTTCACAGCCTTTGAATCTTGACATTTTCCAATCCAATTGAAAGGCTGATAGCCTCAACGTATTGCAATGGTTATACTCATGTTATTCTTTTTTTTAAAGAGAAAAGAAAAGAAAATGAGAAAAATAGAAAGAAAAAGAAAAAAAATGGAAAAATAAAAAAATAAAAAAGTAAAAAAAGAAAGAAAAAAAAGAAAAAAAAAGCACTCAATCATAGCACGACACTTAGGGGTCCTCAAATTAGATATGCCTAGTAACCTTGGTCGACTGGCTCCGTCCCTAGTCCCCTAGCCCTCTACACATCCCCCACAATTGTTCAAGGCACATCAAGGGCAGGACATACCTAGGGAGCTTGTCTCGCCTATGGTTAGACCTGTCACCCTGACCCATTTGAACGATTCCTTTTTGCACTCTGTCTTAATACCATTGCAATCGATCGTGGTAAGCACCGCACGAATGGCCATGAAAAGTACACCATACTCATCACGAGCAAGCCAGGAAGCTACCAACTATACTGAAAGTTCTATGTCAATGTGTTCAATTATGCTACATCGTGCTGTCACAATGCAAAGGATGTCTCATAGGCCTTCATGTGTACTTCTCCCCAACATGGACAACTTTGCTTCATCCACACATTGTTACGAGAAACCAGACCCGCGGTTTTCTAACTACATAATATCTAAGTATGCACGAGCACTCACATCATATCTACACCAAAATATATACACAGTTTGGGTCCTCAAGTGCAGGACAATACTCTCAGCTTGCTTAGAGTTCGACCTGTCTCCCAAACTAATTGAACTATGTCTTGTGCACGATAAAAAGACTAGCACTGAGGGAGAGACCACATATGAGAGGTTTTCAATTGCACGTATTGAAGACTCCAACAAAAGTGTTGTTCGTTCTTCATCGACACTCAACTCTGAATTCTTATTCTTTATCATCCTATAAGCCCGCCAAGAATCATCATGTGCAGAATCCCCAAAAACCAATACTTGTGCCAGCCATCAGTGCAATCCCTAACAAATAACAGGCCTATCACCAACTCCAACAACCCTACCACTAGCCACCCGAGCCAACAATGTGCCCCCAACGACCTTCCTCTGCACCACCACCAACACGCCTCCACAACATCCATAGATATCCCACGTCTTCGGTGCATGCCAAAGCCTGCTACCAACGACGATGAGTGCCATGGAATTGGCACTCGTCTAGGAGGGGGTAATGTTAACTCTCAAACGAACAAAGGTGGAAAATCCAAAAAATCTAAAGCAGAAGACAAGGCCAAGGCAAAAGCGAAACGGAAGGTGAAGGCATGCCAAGAAGAATTTGGAAACATAAGAAGTGCAAAAAAGTCATAAATCAAGGAGAAAGGCACACAAGAGAAGCACAAGTTAATACTCGTGTAAAAGAGGGCAAGGCACACCAGGATTCATTTTAAAGAGCGTCGAGCTCTCACCCATGCAAATTGTAAAGGTAGATGGGTGGTAGGAAGGAAGCTAGGAAGATAGCAGGACAATGGGAAAAAGGGCCCTAGGCCACGGCTGGCCATGTAAAAAAGGGATAAGGGGATGACCGCCCAAAAGGGATTTAGGGTTTTGTATATAAATATGAAAAGGGAATGAGAAGCTCATTCTTTTGTGCGGCCAAAAGTGTCTCTCCTATTCTTCTTCTTCTTCTTGTTCTTGCTAGCTTGAGCTTGTGCTTGAGAGAGAGTGTGTGAGAGTGTGAGGGAGTGAGTGAGTGAGGGTGAGGGACCGGGGAGGAGAAGCTCTCCATCTTCTCCTCTCTTCTTCTCTTCTCTTCTCTTCTCTTCTCTTGATCGAGGCAATGAAGCTCTCTTTTTTCATTAAAGTTTCTCCCCCCCCCCCCCCCCC